>NC_139634.1:17028605-17043605 GCF_964638095.1 Poromitra crassiceps
CCACTCACGGATGGCCGTCTTCCTCTTAACAGCACGACCAAATTCACCACAACACAGAATTATTGTGCAGCGTTGGGAAAAACCCCCGATACATTTCAATATACTGATCATATGACCACAAACCACTTCCCCTTCCCTAATATTCTTCTCCATCTACTGTTCTCCGTTCTGCTTTTTCTACCATCTCAGAAATGTCCCTGGGGAAAAAAAATTAAAATTGTTATGTGAGAAAATCATTTTCACTTTCTTTTATATCACAAACTATTTTGAGCAGGAAAGGAAAGAGAAATGACTGAGAAATTGAGGTAATTCCTGGATTGAACCACTCGTCTTTTGTCATGAATCACTGCTCCCCCAGTTACTGTTCATCCGCTACGCACTACATGGATTCCAGGATTTGTGCAAGAGCGTATAATACACCATCGGAGGCAAAATGGTCGTTTTTCTCTAATCTCTCCCGGGGCGAGCGGCCAGGCCAAGTGAGCGTTTGAGAGTACAAAGAAAATGGGTCGGCCTATGTTCTGTTGTCCCTGGAGCAACAGAAACCAAACCAACGGTCAAAATGTCAAGAAGAATGCCTTTAGGTCAACACCACACACACCACACACCACACACTCTAACATCTGATCCTGTCCTGACGCACCACGAGTCACATCGCCTACATATGAGCTCTGCAGCCATCATTCAACATGACTCACTCGACCCCGTCGGAAGACATCTGTGATCAGATCATACACACGAAACCAACAATACCGT
Organism: Poromitra crassiceps; assembly: GCF_964638095.1. Lineage (NCBI taxonomy): Eukaryota > Metazoa > Chordata > Actinopteri > Beryciformes > Melamphaidae > Poromitra > Poromitra crassiceps. Next base: position 17,029,362 of record NC_139634.1, read on the forward strand.
CCTTGTGAACTTAATGAAACTGCAATCTGGGACTACTACACCTGCCTTGGGCGGCAGAAAACACACGCGTGAAAGAAGACACACAGTGACAAAGCACACCTGTGGCTTGTAATGGGATTGAAGCTTTAGCCCGCTAATCCACTTAAGTGACATAGACACATATTAACATGCACGCACATACACAGACACACACACACAGGCCCTGTGTGGATTAACCTACACACCTCTAAAGAGCATACAAACATATTAACATGCACGCACATACATAAGACACACACACACAGGCCCTGTGTGGATTAACCTACACACCTCTAAACAGCATACAGACATACAGAAGCTGCCCGCCCTGGAAGCAGGCATCAACAATCAAACACCGACTGGCAGACAAATTGTCTGGAAGGGCCGGTATGCATGTCCGGTATGCATGTTCAGTATCAGTAAGTATGCATGTTCAGCATGTATGTTCACACTCACACACACATTGTTATTAGTGGTTAGCACCTGCAGCACTTCCAAGTGAATAACAACAGACCCATGACCCATGATTAATATGCACATAAACACCAAGTAGGTTAGTCCGTAGGCCTACATGAAAGATACTGAACTACACACACAACACAATTGAAAACTGTGGTTGTTTACAAGGGAAACGCTGGTTTGTTTGTTCGCGTTCACTGCAGAGGTTGACAGTTATCCCCACCCAGCCCTTCTCCCTATCAAAACAAGTTCACACAAGACCTACCCAACAGGTTCACAAGCTGACAGACAACAACCCTGTTGTCTGACAGAGTTTACAACTTAAGACCACCACCCTTAAAACAGACTCAAATACACAAACGGCTATGAGGACCAGCTTGTCAAAAGAGTGGAAAGGTTTGCAATTACTTTGATTACTTTGAATAACAGTCATCATCTCATCTGATCGCCCTCCGTCTTCCATGGCAATAAAGGTGCTAGTCCTCTCCTGTTTTGAAAACAAAGGCTTTCCCCGCAGGAAAGAAACTAAAGAAAGCGAGATGAAACCACAGCAATGCTAATTGGGCCAACGGCAACGCACAAAAATGATAAACACGGTCTATTTCAGTGTGCTACAGCAGCCTCATTGTAAAGAGCACGCCTGTCAATCTGTTATGAATACTGGTTCACCTTTATTCAAAACATTTCCAGGCAAGCCCTGGCTGCGATTAAGCATCAAGAGTTGCCTCCCACCTGGGCTAGAAGCATATCCGTGATCTAGCAAAACCAGACAGACAGACTTTACTGTATTGATTAGCTAACGTAAGCTAGCTATATGGGGCAGTAGCGACGAGCAGAGCTGGCACTGTCTACAGTTAGTAGTACATCATCATTAGACAACGTAGAAGCAGAAAATACATTCATTTCGTATAGAAATGAGAACAAAAGACTCACAGATGGGACATGATTAGTTATAGTATACTCTACTCAGATGAATTCAATTATTCGAGCTCAGCAGCCGTGTGACCCGTTTAGCTGTCTGGCTAGCATCACAATAACCCATATAGCCGACTGCAAACAGGGCGAACCGCCAGCCAGGCTAACGTTAGTTAGCATTGCCAGGCAAAGCAAACACAGATTAGCTGTGAGGTGCTAGCGTGATAGCGTGTATTCAGCTAAACGGCCTTTTCTGGCTAATCTACAATTTGCTCCAGCAATGGGTATCATCTGGGTAAATTATGTTGTGTATATGTATACATTATCAGATTTCCTACTGAAGACAAAACAACCGGGAGTCGGGGCTTGGACTTTGGGTGTAACGTCGACGCTAACTATTTTAGCCACAACGTTAGCTTTGGAAAGTCGTGCTGAACTGCTGTCGATGTGACCACTCCTTGCCAACGCTGCAGTGCACCAGTGACCAGTAAAACATCGTTTCGCTGTATTAAACCTTGTGCTAATACATAAGAATTTGCTCACCTATTTGTGAAGCCTGCACCGACCCCTTCTCAACGTATTCCTTTTCGTGTGTTTTCCTCTTTTCCCCTCCTTCCTTCCCTGGATTCTCGGTCAAGCCCGTTGGAGACGAACGGAGTTTTCTATCAAAGAGAGGGGCGGGATCAACAAGCGCTTTACCGTAAATACGGCGCGAGTAGAATTCCTCTTGTCATACAGGTGTGTCACAAGTTGCGAGACGTCCAGTCATCCAGTAGTCTCATGAGCAGCTGGACTGGAAACCCCCCTTCCGTCTAGATTGTATTCACAACGTATTAAACAGTGATAGATGTACGCCCATGATGGGCAAGGTCGTCGTCGTCGTGGGTTTTAAACTGTGGTGTAGAATGTGGTTCCCCGCCCCTTCCCCCTCCCATTTCCGTGTCTCTCTCTCTCTCTCTCTCTCCATGCTCTCTCCCTCCCACTGATGTCATTTTTATTTGATTGTCTAAGAACAATAGCCTGAAGGAAGCTGCATATTTTGGGGGTAAATATGTATAACGGCCTACCGGATATACAATCTATTGACACATAAACCCACTAGTAGTGACCATCACATCCTCCACATGTGGCTGCCCAATATTATTTGGTCTCTTTGGTGGCATTACAGTATTTGCCTTTGTACTGAATGCAGCCATTATAATAATAATCATTTGATGTGAGTGAGTCATGCTTGACCACAGAAACCTATTTTGGGCCATTGCATGGCTACACATCTAGGCCATCTAAGAGCGTCTGCTGTCTGCTTTAATCAATAGAATTCTTTAATACCTCTCGTTTCCTTGTTTTTCTTTATGCCGTTTTCTCGAACATTTCAGCCATTTGTGTGAAATCAAAGGCAAACAAGTGTAACCCATAAACAGTAGGTTAGTGCGGGGAGGGTGGAAAGAGGAACAATGCAAGGAATTTCCACCAGTTTCCTGAAGAGTCCCCCAGCAATGCTCATGAGTCAAGTTAGACCTGCGTCACAAACTGGACACAATGCTGCACTCTAGCGGTGAAAACTGTAAGAGCCTGAAAGATTTCAGTATACCAAAGTGATTATCAGTTGCTGAAAAAGAGAGTATATATTTATTCAAATTTGCATGAGAGTATAAATCCATGGACACAACCCGCCCCCCCCCCCAAATGGATTACTGCCCAGTCTGCCTGAAATTGTCCAGGAAGTACAAAAAAGGAAAGGTCAAGAGAGATAACTACAACAGAGAGGATGGAGGAGGTAGTTTGCCTTTTAAATATAACACACACTCACACTCATAGAAAAAAATAAGGATAAATGAAGAATTCAACAAAGAGTACACTATACAATATACATTTCAAACAAATTGCAATGGTCAGAATAATCCAGGGTTGAGGTTTAGCCTATGCATCTGTCTGTTAATTGCTTGATGTGACACTGCTCTATACGAGGAAGTAGCGTGACGTTGCCGCAAATCACCACAAATCCTCCGGAAGCACAGCAGTTAACTAGTATGAGTTTTGCCAAACAAACAGTTGTGTGAACTGTCGCAGTTTTTAAAATGTACCCCGCACAGCCGGGGCTAGAGTGAGCACTCAAGGCTGGCGCCATAGGGTCCCATTGCCGTTTTCCCCTGGAAAATGGCGGAAAACGGCAATGGGCAACCAAAACGGCAACCAAAATGCTGCTCGGCTGATCCCTCGTATTGCTTGTAGCTCTACAAATCAAAACCCTTCATTGTCCTTCAGCTACCCTAAGAAACATGTTAGCTTTGATGGCATTCTTCACTGCAACACTGGCTTGTGCTAATGGAACGCTAACAAGCTATCTGCATTCATTGGTTTCAACAAAGAAATGTGTTTTGTCTCTCTCTCTGGTTACCAGAAGTGCCAATGCAGACATTTCTGGACCAAAAGCGTGGCAAGTGCCAAGTGCTATGACATTTGTTGGCCAAAGATACATGTATTTACCCCAGCAGTGTCTCTTCACCACAGTCAGGGAAGACAATAATAAAATCATTAAAAAAAACATCTGGATTGTTTCCCTATTGCTAGCTTTTTCTTTTTAATGATAAAATAGTTTTAAAAACATGTCCTGGGATAACAAAGAACAAAAGTTGCCTCGTTATCTCAAACAAGCGTCCACCGAGTCCACTATGAAGTTGCCAGGCTATACACAACACTACCAGTCGGTGGTTTGCACACACCTGAATGTACCATGTTATTCATTCTCTTAAAGTCATTTTGAGCCAAAGGCGGATGCATAAATGCTTGAAATGTGTTTTTTAGACAAACGTATATAAATAGTGACGTCATGCTTATGTCTTAATTTCTTTCCGAAGCCTTTGCCTTTCTATCAAGGTAAAGGGCGAGTGCGACTACTTTAAAGAATATAAAATATTTCTTGAGCAGTGGCAAAACAACAACACACATAAAGGACACACTAGGGAAAGCACATTTTTCAGGGCTACAAACTTTGGCGCAACACCTGTCGTGGAAAACATGAATTTGAAAATACCACAATTTCCCTTAAAATGAATATTGCTGTCTGAGCATAGTGTCAGAGCGTGTGTGTGATCATGTGCCTGCGCAGGTTGCTGGGGTTGTTGAAGCTGGCGGTGCACTGAGAGCAGGTGTACGGCTTCTCTCCGGAGTGAGTCCTCAGGTGGATCTTAAGGCTGCCGTTCTGCGTGAAGCGCTTGCCGCACTGGGGGCAAACGTACGGCTTCTCCCCGGTGTGGATGCGCATGTGGATGTTCAACGTGGTCTTGTTGACAAACGACTTGCCGCACAGGCCGCAGGGGATGGGCGACTCCCCGGTGTGGCTCGCCCGGTGCACGATCAGTTCTTCCCGGCTGATGAAGCGCTCCCCGCAGAAGCTGCAGTCCAGGGGTTTGCTGCCGACGTGAGAGAAGCCGAGGTTCTGCTGCTGGGAAAACTGGCCCATGATGTGGCTGTGGTGGCCCCCTTCACCGTCGGCTCCCAGCGGGGGCTTCATCCCGGCGTTGAGCGACGTCGACGCCATTTGGGTGGAATGGATTCTTCTGTCCGGTTGGCCGTTTCTCACCAGCCCCACGCCGTTATCCTGCATCCCTCGCATCGGTGGTCTGTCATTGGCGCCGCCGGTGAAACTCAGGAGACTGTCGTGGGTGAGGGTGGGGTCCGGGGACAGGTTGCTGAGAGCCTGCAACTCAAAGGCAGTGAAGAGGGTGTCGTTCTCTTCCAGAGGCCCCTGCCCTCGGCCGTGAATACTCACGATTCGCAGCTCCTCCTCATCATCATCATCGACCGTCATGCAGGAGGAACCGGACGCTTCTACATTTGGAGCCGCTGTGGTGATATCACCCTGCGAGCTGTGGTCCCCAAAGTCATCCGGACCTGCTGCAAAGACAAACCATAGAATAGCATCACAAACGTAGACCGTATAAAAATATGGACATAGCCACCGTGATGTCACCCATTGGTTTGTGGACTCCCGTTTGGCATCTTGACCGTCGCCATTTTTTTTTTTTTTTGTTGAGCCATAAGTGACCATATTCGGACGAGAAGAGCCGCAGCGCCGCCTGCTATTGGTCCGTCATCAGCGAGCTGCGCGATCACTGGACAGGCGACATGTCAATCACCCCCCAAATCACAGTCTACTCTATCGTCTATTTTACTCTAAATGGGACGATAATTTACCAAATGAACACCATGCTGTATTGAAGACTTGAAACTACTGAGACCATGAACTAATTAGGAAAGTGATTACTGAGGTCATAAATCAAGTCATTTTCCAATTCACTTCTAAACAAATGAACTTCCCTTTGCAGTTGAGTTATATAAAAATTCAACCCGATACAGTTGTCATGAATTAGCTATAGAGATCAAAACCATTTTTTGAACCAGGGTGTAAACATGTTTATTTCTGTTGTAAAGTTGGGCATTTTAACATGGAGGTCTATGGGGATTGACTCGCCTTTGGAGTCAGCCTCAAGTGGCCATTCGAGGAACTGCAGTTTGTGGCACTTCTGCGTTGGCTTCATTTTTCAGCACCGAAGGTTGTCACTTGATCACAAATCCCATTTCAGTCCCATGAAGTCAGCTGCATATGAGCTAATGTTGTCTTAGGGGACATTCAGACCAAAAGCGTTTTTGGAGCTGCCAGCATCTTTCTGCAATTCATTCTCTATGTAAGGACGCGCTAGACGTGCTCCTCTTTTAATGAATGCACCTGGCGTTTCAGCGCTGGTGGCGTCTGTTGTTTTTGGAGGAGCGCTGTGGGCGTTTTAAAGCTGAGTTGCAAGTTGAAAGTTGCAACATTGTTGCAATTTTCATTTGGTCTGGTTCGCTTTCACACAGCAATTTGTCAAGCACAACCAAACTTTCTGAACAACATCACATTGTCGAAACAGTCACTCGTCTATTGGACAGAATAGAGAAGGGAAATCTCTCCTCTTCAGCAGGCTTCTTGCCTGGCTGAGGGCTGACTGAACAACACAAGTGAATCTGCAAAACACAAACCATGGAGCAACACCTGCGATATTGGGATTTCTGGTTTTACTTTGGTGTTACTATCAAATAAATATTTTACAAGAATGTGCCCAATATGAGCAGCAGATGAGACAGCAAGCTGTTGAACATTTCATTCTGCAGATGAGACGAGCGAGGCAGTACGTACCGAAGGAGAAGGCAAGCCAGCTGTTGAGACAACTATGTGTTGTTGTTATGACAACGTACGTCATGCGGCGTGCAGGTACTGTACACGTGTGCGCACCGCAGTGTTTGTTTTGCTCCCTTCTACCGTCTTCTACTCGTGATGCACTGCATGAGTGCATCAGTTGCACTGGTGCTTCCTATTTGCTCTTGTGTTTAGTCAGGTTTGCTTTCACACAACAAACGAACCGCGCCAGGGTTCACTTGAGACCCACGTTTTCAAGCGGGCCAGAGTTCGCTTGTTTGTTCCGCCCCAGAGTTCGTTTGCGCTTTCACACCACCCCAAACAAAGCAGACTATCCGAGGAAACGAACTCTGGCGCATTTAAAGCGGACCAAACAACTTATATGTGAAAGATTTACACTTCAAACTATCTCATTACTCTTATTAGCAACGCCTGACTCACCTTCTGCAGTCCTGCATCCTCCGATGTCGTCTTCATCCTTGATCAAGATGACATCTGGGGTTTCCCCTTCTGCACACTAACACACAGAAGATAAGAGTATGCCTGCATGTACACACACACTAAACATTGCAATCACGTTATCCAAAGTCTGTGCTGCACTTACCTCCTCTTTGGCGGCAGTGGAGCAAGTCTCCGATGGTATAGTGACAGAAGCTGCATCCCCCACACTTTTTTGGGCCACAGGTGGCTTTACAGAAACTAGTGGAGGAGAATGTAAAAGTCAGCATGATAGTGATGGATGAAGAGCTGGGTATATGTCTGAAGAGGCCTGTACAGTTTGTGCAGCTTCATATGATTACACACAGTAGCGGCTAATTACAGGGGCAGATTTCGATTTTTTTTTTCCTCGAAATCTTGTTTTGTTAATTTTTCCGACCAAAAGCACTTGAACGCGTCACACATTGTTTTTCCAACTTCCCATCTCGACTCGGAAGTAAGAGTTTACGAGGAGCACTTGAAGGCAGCATAGTACGATCACACCAAATTTTGTAATGTATCACGTTAACCTGTTTAGTAATAGTGGCATGGCGTTGTGTGTTTAGTTCAGTATTAACCTCTGAACGGATACCTGTGCATTACCTACCTGTGTTAGCATTAGCCAGAGATTTAGGCCGAGGTCTGGGGATACTCGCCCGGGCCAGGGAGAGCCGACTCGCCGGCCTGGTCCTGGTCTGAAGCCTGAGCGTGAAGAGCTCGCTCCTCGTCACCTTCATCCTCATCCTGAGCGCCTCGTTTTCCTTCAGGCTCTGGGAGATCTGCAGGCGCAGCGCCTCCGAGCTCTCCGAAAACACCGCGCTGATTTCGGCCACTGCCGCTTTCGCCAGCACGTCCATGATGGACAGCAGCTGCGCCTCCATGCTCAAGCTGCCCACTGGCATGTTGGTTGACATGTTTTGGCGAGAATGATGTGGGAGAAACGCGCAACTACCGCGGGCTAGCTTACAAAAGCGGCTAACCTGGGGCTAACGTTACTGTACACAATGGCGTTTCCGGTGACATGACGTAGTTTACCGTAATTCCTAGAGTAGCATCGTGATTTGATCTGGTCGCACATGGTTTACGGCTTTTAACTTTGTTTCATTACAGTAGCAACAACAGTAATAAGAGGTACAAAAGAAGAAGGACTATAGCCTCAACATGGATTCTATTTATTCATTTTGAGGAAACAATAGATTTGATCCCCTAAAACAGTGATTCTCAACGTTTTCAAGGACAGCTAATTTCCTAACGTTAGGCCTATGATTGACTCTAGATAGACAGATGGGGTTGGTGAGATAGATAGACTATCTCATCAACCCTTGTCTCTGACCCAAATCTGATATTTTATTGTTATATGGTTTTGTCCAGAATTCCATAACTATTTGTATTGTAGGCAGAGAAATAACAGAGAAACCTGTGAATTTGCTGGAGACCCCCTGGGACACTCAAGTAGCCTACCCCGGCTCCCCGCCGGACCCCACGTTAGAACCTGCTCCAGGTATCAAGTTTTCTTAGGCAAAATACAGACACCTGATAACCTGAAAGTCATTCTTAAGTGAGATTTACTTTAATGCAACGAGGGTCTTGTTTTCTTCTTCATCGTTATCATCATCTTCCTCATCGTCTTCTTCTTCTTCTTCTTCTTCTTCTTGCTACTTTGTAATATATTTTGAATTAAACTCTTCACAATTTGGGGAGCAGATTAATCTCAAACACATGGAACACATTCATCTTTTTAATTATTCTCTATGAATACAGAACAAATGGAAGAACCACACATTTCTATTTCATCATGTGCTTAAAAACAAACACAATAACATAACAGTGATTAGAAAAAAAATCACAGCATAATACACTTTCAAACTACAAATTATAGCCTACATGACAACCTGACTTTACACAGCCAGTAGGCCTATCTGAGTACAGCCAACCTAATGTGCCACACTCTTACACTGTGCCCATGATCCAACACAATAGACTCATTTCACAGCAACCTTTTGAGGTGGTAAAGCAGGAAATACAGGTGTAATCATTACCATTAAGGGCACCTGGCACTGGAACACCTAAACAGCATGGAAGCATAATTAATATGAGGGATCAGCCCAGCAGCATTTTGGTAAACAAACTGGGTGGCAATGGCAATGGAACCCTATGGAGCATGAGCTTTGGGAGGCTTGATTGTCTGACTCTAGCCGGCTGACTCCATTTACATTTTAAAAACTGCGACAGTTCACACAACCTCAACACGACATGCATATATTATACATCAAACTCTTGAGCTACTTCTGCTCTCACTCAGAATGTAAAAATATAAGCGATGTGATAGTTTTTGAGATATTAACGTTTGTTTGGCACAACTCATACTAAGGCCATATTCACATTACAGGCAAATCCGATTTGCTGATAAAGTCATGAATCATCATTATCTTGATTGGTTTCCCAAATCTGATTTGGGAGTGTGTCCGCACTGCCACAAATCTGATTTTCAAGTCGGCTCTGTGTGTCCAGACCTAAACAGCCTATCTGCGTGGGTTGCTATGGTAACGACGTGGGCGTTAGTAAATACGTTGGTGACGTGGTTTTCCTGCGCAGAAGCATTTGATGCAGAGTTGCGAGTGACGTTCAAATCAGATTTGGTGGATCTGCGCGTCCACACTGAAGACACATCAGTCAAAAGCACATTTGAAGCAGATTGGAAACTACCTACATATGTGGTTTGGGACAAGTGACACAAATCAGACTTTGAGCGTCCAGACTCATAAAACCAATCTGGATAAAGTTATTAATAGGTCACTAAAGTTCACAAATCAGATTTAGCCTCCTAGTCTGAACATGGCCTAATAACTGCCGCGGGGTTCCGCATTTCTGGGTGGCAAGTGACGTCACGCTGATTCATCCTATAGTATTAGCGTACTACAGCTGCTTTACTTCCCGCTTTTACCACCTCAAAAGGGTTCTGTGAAATGGGTCCATAAGACCTACTCATTATTTCCCCCTTTGGTCTTTTCAGTCTTTATTTTTTTTATTTTTTTATTGCTTCCATTATCTCTCTAGGCCTCTGCTGTGACTGTCACTCCTCCGTCTCCAGCTCCCTCCAACCCGTTGCTCTTCAAGGCCTCTTCCTCCCCAGCTCCCTCTCTCTCCACAGCATCCACTACCTCTCTCTCCACATCACCTCCATCTCTCTCCACATCAGCTCCCTCTCTCTCCACATCATCTCCATCTCTCTCTACATCACCTCCATCTCTCTCTACATCAGCTTCCTCTCTCTCCACAGCATCAGCTCCCTCTCTCTCTTCCTGGCTGTCTACCATCCCGTTCTCAGCGGTCTCCTCTCGCTCTGTGGTTAGCTCCCCTGCTGCCTTTTCTCCTTTCTCTCCTCCCTCCTTTGTGGCCTTTTCTTGCTCCTCCTTGTCTTTATCCTTCTGTTCTTTCTCTATTTTGGAGAGGCCATGGCAGAGGGACTGGACGTAGGTGAACACACACATGGGGTCCGGGTGGTTGCCCATCAGGATCATATCAGACACCTCCAGTAGGGGGTAGCAATCGGCCAGGGATCTGGGAGAGACAGGGGTGAAAGGAGTAATGAGGAACGTTGAAGCCAGACATACCAGTGATCCATCCATCCACCCACTTCAACTTCATATCCGGGATCGGGTGGCGGAGGTAGCCCTTCCAGCATGGGACCCCAAACCTCCCTTTCCCTGGCCACATTAGCCAGCTCTGACAGGGGGATCCCGAGGCGTTTCCAGGCCAGCGTGGAGATATCATCTCTCCACCTAGCCCTTGGTCTGCCCCGTGGTCTCCTCCCAACTGGATGTGCCTGGAACACCTCCCTAGGGAGGCGACCAGGTGGCATCCTTACCAGATGCCCGAACCACCTCACCTGGCTCCTTTCTACGCAAAGGAGCAGCGGCTCTGCTCCGAGTCCCTCACGGATGACTGAGCTTCCCACCTTATCCCTGAGGGAGATGCCAACCAGCCACCCTCCTAAGAAAACACATTTCGGCCGCTTGTATCCGTGATCTTGTTCTTTCGGTCACAACCCTTCTTTTATGCCCATGGGTGAGGGTAGGAACGAAGATCGACCGGTATATCGAGAGCTTTTCCTTCTTACTCAGCTCCCTTTTCGTCACAACAGTGCGGTAACGCGAACGCAATACTGCTCCCACTGCTCCGATTCTCTAGATAGATAGATAGATAGATAGATAGATAGATAGATAGATAGATAGATACTATAGATAGATAGATAGATAGATAGATAGATAGATAGATAGATAGATAGATAGATATATAGATAGATAGATAGATAGATAGATAGATAGATAGATAGATAGATAGATAGGTGAGTGCTCCTTACTCTGCAGTTTTGAAGGCCAGGTCAAAGTTCTTCTCCCTCTCCTTTGGATTCAAGGAGCAGTAGTCGAAGGCATCGGGGAAGAAGCGGTGGATCAGGGCGCAGAATGCCATCCCATCACACCAGGATGATGAGAAGTTCTCTATGTTGACGCCCTGAGAGGACCAACCAAGGGAGCAGAAGAAGATGTGAACTGTGGATACTACAGGCAGATCTGTACCTATGTAGTTTCAAAGTCTGTGCCCAACCCACCCCCCACCCCCCCAAAACAAAGTCTGGATAGGAATCAGATAGGAATTCTGTTCTGAGCTCACCTCATAGTTGCGAGTTTTGTTGCGGCACCACTGGAGCATCTTCTGCTTGATTGATGCCCCAGTGACCCCAGCCGTAGATGACCTCTGAACTTTGAAGTTGCGAGGTATTGGGGTCCTAGAAAGGTCAAAATATTCCATAACTCCTCATCAAAGCACTATAGTACCAGATTTTCTTTTAGTTATACTAATATAGTACAAGGTGACTGATACATTTGATGTACAGCATGTATTTCTTCAATAACTTACTCAGGTGCACCTTGTTGGAACTTGGCAATGATGTCATTTTTAGCAGACGCTCTAATAGAGCGGGCAGACATCCTCGGCCGGGGCACGGCGAGGGGTGTAGAGGAGGAGGGACTTGCACCACTCTTTCTTTTCGTCTTCCCTTGCTTTTCTGCCTCCTTTCCTTTGACTTTCACCTCTCCACCTCCTTCTTTCACTTGCTTTTTCTTGTTCTCGGCCCCCTTTGCAGCTTTTGTATTCACATCTTTCTCTTCTGCTTTTGTCTTCTCCTCTGTTTTAGCCTTATCTGTCTTTTCCCCTTGTCCATCTTTGTCTTTGTTGTCCATCTCCTCTCCTGTCCCAGTCTCTCCACTCTTGACCTCTTCTACCTCGCCTTTCTTGTCTTCGTCTTTCTCTCCCTCCCCTTCTTTCTCCTTTTTGGGATCGACCATGTTGACATCAGCGGACGCTTTGTCTTCGTCTTTCCCAGCCTCATCATGCTCTGACACTGTCTGGGGCTTGTCTGTATCTCCAGTACGGGTCTCCTCTTCTCCCTGCTCTGGGACTGTTTCCCCTGTATTCTCCTTCTCCACCGAGGGCTCTCCCTCTGGGGTTTCACTCTCCTCTGGCCGTGGCACCTCTGTCTGGAGGACAAGCAACATGAAATAGAGTTGAGTTATTTTGTTTTTCTCATCGATTATATGATCAAAATTATCACGGTTATGAGTATTATCACGGTTTGTTAAAATATGCTCAAAATGTTCCAAAAGTACTAACACTCAGGGAAATCATTTCACCAAGTTTTATATTGAAAACTCTGACACAAAAAGGACTGATACACTCACTGAAATCATTTCTCCAAGGCTGTGCGTCTGCATCTGGGAGACGGTTGCCAACTTTGGTTGATGATGGACAGTAATTACCATGTTTTTCAAAGCGCTGTAATCACGGTGACACAGTAATCATGGTTACTGTACCATGGTTTTAATGATCGTGACAATTTCAAACGCTACGGTTATTGTCAGGAATTTTATCACGGTTATTAAAACCGGTTATTGTTTCATCCCTACTGCACACATTTCTGTATATGCCATTCAATTTAATTCCTGATAATGTCAACTGCTAACGATGCACACTCGCTTCTATGTTATTTTGTTATGCTTGTATTATCTTCACTATTTATTCAAGAGTTAGACTGACATATCAATATGATATTGGCCTTTTATTAAATATTAGATATTAGATATTGGCCAGTCATGTCCTCCCTGACGTCAGCCATGTAAAATCAAGATTGTAAAATATACAATTTTATTTTATTTTCTATGCAGATTTGATTAAATAATACATTTTTGTAAATGAATTGATCATTTAAAGGCAGTTACTGCATCCCAAAGTTTCCTCTACAGTACCACTGAATGGGCTGCTAACCCTAATTCATGCTGTTTTATACTTTACCTAACCTACCTAACCTAGTTTGTCGTGATAATGGTCAAATTCAAAGATATTGAAATATCAGCTATCAGCAGCTTCAATCCAAAATGTTTGGTTATCAACATCGGCATTAAATAACCTGCCAGTATATCAGTTTAACAACGTATCTATATCCTCTCTGCTGCTCCAATGACCTTGTTGCCCTATATGAGGATAATAATGTTTCATCAAATCGAAAGTATAAATGTGCTCAAAGATACAAACAAGTGAGATGAAATGACAATCAATCCTGTTCAAACACAACTTCTGTTTGAACTGTCAATTATGTAAGATGTGCTAAAATTAGTGAGCATGCTTTCCTCCAGGGATAATGTAGTGCTCTACTGCAGAGTGTAATGTGAGATTTAAAGCTCATCTGGGATTTGCTGAGTATCTCACTTATTTGGATCAGAGGCTGTAGGACTTGCAGAGGGAAGATGAGCCTTTTTGCTATCTTCAAAAGCCCATTTTAAGTTCTAATACGGATCAACTTCATCCCAGACCTCATCTCACATAACACATTATTATGTTTACTATAATAGCAGTGATTCTTGCCAATTTGGATTGTTTCCTGGTGACTGTAGGCTACTTGAGGAACAGTCATGCCAGGTCAGGCCTCGCAGCAGTGACTCATCAGTGGGAATAGTAGGGAACTCCACGTGTGTGTGTGCGTGTGCGTGTGCGTGTCCGTATGCATGCGTGTGTGTGTGTGTGTGTGTGTGTGTGTGTGTGTGCGTGTGTGTGTGCGCATCCATAAGTGCATGTGTATGTGTTACATTCTTCAGCCAGCCTCTAGAACAGGTGTAGCTCAGCTCATATAAGCCACAGCTGTG
>NC_139634.1:17048605-17063605 GCF_964638095.1 Poromitra crassiceps
TATTATATTACTATTACTATTAGCCTACTATTATTATTATTATTATTATTATTATTATTATTATTATTATTATTATTATTATTATTATTATTATTATTATTATCATCATCATTGTTATTGTTGTTGTTATTTCTATGGCGGAATGGATCTTATTTCACTCTGACATCACAGTAAACGTCCTTCATCTTGCTGCTGGAGATGCTGCAGCCACCCTGTTATTAGCTCATGTTTCCAGTAGCCTATGGAGGCAGGAAGGGCGTATGGACCAAGAAGCGGGGCCGGAGAGAAACGGGCAGGCAGACACGCTGCTGAGACAGATAAAGACTAGAAGACCACACAGGCTCGCCCGTGTGTTTTCCCCCCGCCCAACCGGCCCGGGCCAAGTACCATGGCTACTGGTAATACTGCCGACCAGAGCGCAGCGCAGCGGGTGGGTCTTCAAGTCTTCAACAGCACATCTGAAAAACAGCACTGCGTGTAGGCTACAATGGGAACACGGTAGGAGGGCAAATCATCGCGCAAGTGTACATCCTGCTATGAAAAGGCAGAGAGCTATTAGTCCAGGCAAAGTAGCGTTTTACGACAAACTAATTGTAAAAGAATTTTTTGCAGCTTAGATCATTTCTATGAGGTGTCCAGAACAACATACTAAAAGTCCTAAGAAATCCTAGTTGAGGAAATATGTTTAATTCTCATCAATCCAAGATGTGTGCCAATAAGGCCAGACAACAATACACCCCAATGGGGCTATTTTTTTCCTTTACTCCTATCAAAATAAAACTTTATACAATGAAAGTATCCATGAAAAGTAACATTTTTTGTATTACAAGTTTCTTTGAAAATTAATTTGAATATGCAAATGAGCTATACACTAATCGAATATAGGCTACCCAGGAGCAGTGTTGGGGGTAACTCATTACAAAAGTAACATATTACATGTAATATATTACTTTTAACAGTAACTCAGTAATATAACTTATTACTTATAGGATTTCAGTAATATTATACCAGTTACTTTGTCAAGTAACTCAAGTTACAAATTGAGTTTTTATTTTATTTATCAAAGCACATATTTAAATAAAGGTAGCCTATAATCATATCATTTCCTTATCAAACTGTGTGTTTTTATGCAAACAACCACGATAAATGACAATAACAAAGGAAAAGAATAACATTTAGAATTTTGGATTGTTTACACTGACTTCAAGGCGCAGCGATGTCATTCTGCTCGTGCTGTTGTTTTGGAGAAAGTAATGCAAAAGTAGTGTAATAAGTAACGAGTTCCTCTACACAGACAGTAATATTGTGAAGTAACTTATTACTTTCAAATGAAAGTAACTAGTAATATGTAGTATATTACAGTTTGAAAGTAACTTGCCCAACACTGCCCAGGAGTAAAGGAAAAAATGAAGCCTATCACAATCAAACCTCACACAGTGAAAGTATACATGAAAAGGAACTTTTTTGTTTTACAAGTTTCTTGGAAAAATCTATTTTAAATATGCAAATGAGCTCAACACTAGGCCTAATTGACTTGTCCAATAAGCCATAAAGTCACAAGTAAAACAGGGGCCAAATAACTAACACATTCATGTCTATTCAGTAAGTTAACCTATGCATAAACAAGATAAATTTGAAGTCACTTGCCACACTTACCTGGGTCACTTGCCACAAAAAGGCAATGCGATGCTACTTCAAGATGAAAAGTAGTTTTGACCTTAAGCAAAATGTGTCTACAGTAAAATGTCTAGTTAGAAAGGAGTTGGTAACTTAAAATGTTCCGATTGGGTTTCTAGCCTAGATATTGCTGTTGCTAGCTTCTCATAACACTGCAAAGCTACTTTACAAACGGTGGAAGTCTGATGTGTGGCCCGCCTGGTCTGAAATACTTGCTTACTACAAAAAGAGAAGCAGTTTTGGTGTCTGGCAAAATTATTTAAAGAGCTGGAATGTCTGGAAAGTGTGTCTATCTGGTTTTTCATCTGTCTTCTGTGTGAGAGTGAATCTTTAGTTGGTAAGAATGACTTCTGCCATTAGGGAGGTACGGTAGGGCAGTGGTAAGCACTATCGCCTCACAGCTCGAAGGTCGTGGGTTCGATTCCCAACTGGGGACGAGGTGAACGCTGAAGGAATGCGTGCCCGTCCGCATGTCCTCGAGTGCCCACCGCCCGGGTGGGGTCGGCAAAAGGGCCTTTCTGTGTGGAGTTTGCATGTTCTCCCCGTGCCTCCCGGGGGTTTACTTCATATAGGAACCCCCTTCACAAAAAGATGCAATATCCTGGTTGCTAATGTGGTTCCTCCTCTGGTCGTAAAGGGCGCCTGTTCAGAGGGAGGGGAACTGGTTGGAATAGCGTGAACCTCCCACGTGCTATGTCCTACCGGTGAAGCTTCCTCTGTCAGGTGAAAAGAAGCGGCTGGCTAACTGCCCATGTCTCGGAGGAAGCATGGAGCCAGTCTCGGCTCTCCCCAGATCGGCAGAGGATGGAGTAGCAACCAGGATTGAGAAATCAAGTGAGCACTAATGGGGAATAAAATGGGATAAAAAAATCGGGGGGAAAAAAGAAAAGAAAAAAAAAGAATGACTTCTGCCTGTTATATCGTAATCTTACCAACAATACCAATTATTTGTAAATCTACCAGCCCAAAATGTAATCTCACCACGTTACTAATGACTAAGATGGCTATTCTGACTTTCTGTCATGTCATTGGGTTAGGCTTGTTCGAAAATAAAAAATAATAATTTAGAAAGCAACTGGAGGCAAGATTGTGCAATCAATTCTTAAGGTCAATATAAGTCTTTTTGTGGCAGTCTTACCCAGGTAAGTGTGGCAAGTGACTTCAAATGTATCTTGTTTATGCATAGGTTAACTTACTGAATAGACATGAATGTGTTAGTTATTTGGCCCCTGTTTTACTTGTGACTTTATGGCTTATTGGACAAGTCAATTAGGCCTAGTGTTGAGCTCATTTGCATATTTAAAATAGATTTTTCCAAGAAACTTGTAAAACAAAAAAGTTCCTTTTCATGTATACTTTCACTGTGTGAGGTTTGATTGTGATAGGCTTAATTTTTTCATTTACTCCTATGCGGGTATATTTTGGGTATAGCCTATATTCGATTAGTGTATAGCTCATTTGCATATTCAAATTCATTTTCAAAGAAACTTGTAATACAAAAAATGTTACTTTTCATGGATACTTTCATTGTATAAAGTTTTATTTTGATAGGAGTAAAGGAAAAAAATAGCCCCATTGGGGTGTATTGTTGTCTGGCCTTACTGGCACACATCTTGGATTGATGAGAATTAAACATATTTCCTCAACTAGGATTTCTTAGGACTTTTAGTATGTTGTTCTGGACACCTCATAGAAATGATCTAAGCTGCAAAAAATTCTTTTACAATTAGTTTGTTTTTTGGTTCCAAAATGAGTTACTTTGCCTGATAGGAGAGGACGAAAATAGATCAGAGGCTCATTGAAGGCAGATACCACTCATTAGCTACAGGAGGAATAGTAGCCCAGCACATACTAGCCTAGATACATCAGCAGTGTTGGGAGTCACTCATTACAAAAGTAACAAATTACATGTAATATATTACTTTTAGCAGTAACTCAGTAGGCTAATATAACTTATTACTTATAGGATTTCAGTAATATTATACCAGTTACTTTGTCAAGTAACTCAAGTTACAAATTGAGTTATTTATTTATTTTAAATCAAAGCACATATATCAAAAGATACAATCATTTCCTAATCAAACTGTGTGTTTTCATGCAAATACCCACTATAAATAACATTTAGAATTTTGGACTGACTTTTTTCGGGATGGTTCCGGGGCAGCAATATCATTCTGCTGCTGCAGTTATTTTGGTAAAAGTAATGCAAAAGTAGTGTAATAAGTAACGAGTTACTCTACACAGACAGTAATATTGTAAAGTAACTTATAACTTTCAAATGAAAGTAACTAGTAATGTAATAACATTTTGAAAGTAACTTGCCCAACACTGTTGGATGACATGCATGAAAGATGCATGACATCGTCAAATGCATATCAAAACACTTTCTCATTGAGAAAAGCAAGACCGTTGGCACACACAAAAATGGTTTGACTGTTCGGGATTCCCTCTCATCCAATGACCCTATAGGCCTATATGTGAGGGATTTCATCACCCATACACCATCTCTGTTTCCTGAGCCACTCTAGAAAGAGGAAGCAGTTCATGCAAACAGGAAGTGTGATGAAGAAACAGTGTCCCGTGGTTTCTTGTTATTTTGGATACGCTATTTAATGATTTAGCCTACTGTAGATAGATAGATGATGACCCCTTACTGTTGGCTGTCATTTCGGCAGTTTTCTTGTTAGCATGAGTCCAGAGTCTGACCGCTGGTTACACACACACACACATGGTCACCAGGCAGCGGTGACCTTGCGGTGACCCCCAGCAGTCTTGAACATAATGACAGTCTGAGGTTTAAGTACAGTTGTAAAGTCATGTCAGGGAGACGGGGTAGGAGTTGTGGTCCCGTACTGTTCCTGACTTGTAACTTTCTCGTCACAAGGGACCTGGTTCAAATCCTGTCCCCAGCTATAATCCTAATGCATGGGACACACCAGAAACATCTCCGTGGCAGCGCGTCACGGAAGCGTCGAGCAGGAGCCTGGCTATTCACACCAGAAGCGCTCTGTTTTGCTCCACGTCGGTCACAACTTGTACTGACTTCATGCCTGGTTGTGCACGGCTGCTCGCGGCTTATGTCAAAAATAGACCAGATGTGCGATCGGTCTCCCCTGTTAACAAGGAAGCCGAAATTAAACTGCCGCCGCGCCGCGCCGCTTCCATGCGACGGAGAGACTTCTGGTGTGTCCCCGCCGTAACCCCAACAAAGTTGCTTTTGTTGCCTAAACCTGAGCCGAAACACAACCAAGTTGCCGTGCCTGCCGAAACTTAATTGGCGATTCGAGCCGTGGCTCCCACGAAACGTTATCGGGTTGAACCAAGCCAAACCGGCGTATTTTGACACACTCACTGGGAATGAGAACCTGTTGTACACACACATACACACAGACAGACAGACAGACACACACACGCTTGCATGCACACACAGACACACACACACACACACACACACACACACACACGCACACACACACACACACACACGCACGCACACACACACACACACACATACACTGACACATGGTATTGGTTATATGCATATGCAAACATACATAGCTTTCATAACTATGGATGTAGCAACCGGGACGGCACCCATTGGTTTGTGGCCATCCGTTTTGGAGTCCGAAGCAGCTAGCGTGAGACCAGGGGCTTCCCACAGAGCCACAGCGCCACCTGCTATTTGTCCGTGATCGGCGAGCTGCGCAATCACTTGACAGGTGACCTGTCATAAATCAAGTGAGAGGTAGGCCATTGACTTCCATACAATCAGACTTCTTTTTGCAGCCAGTGGAGCCACCCTCCGCAGGCCATTAGAAAGGATGCAGGTTAAAGGCACTTCCTCATTGTCTTCACTTTTCAAATCTGGAAGTTGTCCCTTGGTACACCGTGTACCCCCAGTGTCACTGCCGTGTGTGGGTGGGTTGCTTCTGTGCACTCTCGGTCATTGTTTTAAGGAAGTCTGTATGAATGTGTCGACATGCATAAATGTACACATGTATACATAGACAGCTGTGTCCTGTGATGACGTCAAGCATCCGTCTTGAAGTCTTGTGGTGTTTCAGTCATGGTGCCACTTACCCCACTGCCCCCAGTGGCCAACGACCTCTCCCTCCACCTCCAGTAACCTACTGCATCGCTGCCCCCAGTGGCCAACGATCTCTCCCTCCACCTCCAGTAACCTGCTGGAACCCACTGAAAGAAAACCAACATCATCAGCAAACCAGCCTTGATCAGCATGCCGATTAGGGGCCTTAGTGCATTAGTGACATTATGCAGCCCCTAACATTAGTGCTTAGTGCATATCATGATGATCACTAACAGTTACATAGCAACAACCCAGCAAAGGAAATGCAAAGTGACACAGCTTACGGAAGTACGGAAATATCTATAGGACTGTTAGTGCAGTGAAGAAGATGAAGACTAGTGGTCCATGGCATCCTGGTTGGCCTTGCATGGTTCCTATGGTCATGGAAGACCTGCATAATTGAAGGAATATGAATATTGATCGTGTTTCTTCTTGTTGAGTCGTTCCTCTGTAATTAGTGCAATTATTTTTCCTCTTCTAGAAAACGGTGTGTTTTCTTTCGCAAGTGAGTCACATGACTCGTGATTTCTGGCTAGCCAGCACTCCCAACACCCACATCTGGAGTCCATCCCATAGCTTTCAAGTTAATGTAATTGCTGCTCTAGCTGGTGTCTGGCTAGCTGGGGAAGGCAGGATTGTTTAATCCCTGCAGCCACTGCCACCCCGAGGAGAGGCCTTTCCTCTGGCGCACACTGGAGGGAGAGAGAGAGAGAGAGAGAGAGAGAGAGAGAGAGAGAGAGAGAGAGAGAGAGAGAGAGAGAGAGAGAGAGAGAGAGAGAGACCCTTGAAAACAGGGATCAGGGGGAGGAACCCAACTGGAGGAGAAGAGGAAGGAAGAGCCGGTCTATATAAAGTAAGGGAGAGTGGGTGAAAGGAGTGAGAGCAGCTGGGGAGACTGGCCAGAGGCTGAGCTGGGATCAAGGTGGGTCTCAACCATGGCTTCTTATCTAGCGGATATTGCTACTTAACTGGAGTCAATTCTTTGTTGTTTTGTTAAAACTATAGTGTCTTCTGCTGTTGGCTAAATGGGTCTAGTCAACACAACCGTTTAAATCAGTTGTGTTGTGCTGTGTTATGCAACGTCTGAATTCACCCAGGAGGAGGAGGAGGAGGAGAAACTAACCGAGTGGCTTGGATTCAAGCAGTGTATTTTTTGCCCAGATGTTTCCATGTTTTGCTCCCGTCAACTCTAAGATTTTCCATCAAAGTGTGTCGGGGAAAATGTGAACCCTGTTTCTCTGTTTCTGTACATGAGTGTTTGTCTTTGCTGTAGGGCTGGAAGATGGATTGTTCTCACTAAAGGTCATTTTGATTTCCTTTCTTTTCTCAGGTAAAGTGAGGAAAGCCAGCTGTGTGCATGACAGTGTCATCCGTAGAGTGTTTGTGAATTGTCTGTGTGTTTGTGTGTGTGCGTTTGTGCGTGCGTGCGTTTGTGTGTGTGTGTGTGCGTGCGTGCGTTTGTGTGTGTGTGTGTGTGTGTGTGTGTGTGTGTGTGCGCGTGTGCGTGTTTGTGTGTGTGCGTGTGCGTGGAACCATGCCGGACTTGCGTCGCGGCCTCACCTTCGCTACGGGCCTGGTGGAGTGCCTGTGCTTCGCCGGGGCCGTGTTTGGATGGGCTTCGCTGGTTTTCGTCCTGCAGACAGAGGGCTACTTCAGCTCGTTCTGTGTCAACGCTACGGACCTCAATGGAACGCTGATCACAGGTCAGTTTGGCATCTTCACCGCCCATTCTGACTGTCTGTCGAGAGTTGGATGAGGCTGAGTTACCTGGTTAACAGCTCAGGGTGTGGGGAATGTGAGAGGAATGCAGATGTGTTTTAGCCCTGGTAGGATATCACAGACATCTGTTTTTGGGCTCAAGCGCGCGCACACACACTCATGGGACCTTCTGACCTGGCCTCTGGGCTCCAGTGAAGGTCTGCATTGACCATATTTGTGAGCCCACACACACGAAAAATCGGGGACCTCATAAGATAGATTTTTTATGCCTCCAGTCCACTGGCAACAGAGGTGGCCAGAGGCATCAGGTTGTCCGTCCATACATCCGTCCGTCCGTCCGTCCGTCCGTCCGTCCGTCCGTCCGCCCGTATGTCCATCCATCCCATGCTCAGTAATGTGATATCTCAGGAATTGAGGGAATTTCTTCAAATTTGGCTCAAACCTCAACTCAAGGATGAAGTGATTACATTTTGGTGGTCAAAGTTCAAGGTCACTCTGACCTCATGTCCATCTGTTCCATGCTCGTGAACGCGATATCTCAGGAATGCCTTGAGGAAATCTCCTCAACTTTGGCAAAAACGTCCATTTGGACCCAGGGATGAATTGGTTAGATTTTGGTGGTCAAAGGTCAAGGTCACTGTGACCACAAAATACATTTTTGGCCATAACTCAAGAATTATGCTAATTATGATAACATTTCACACAGGTTTTATTGCATAAAATGGTGAAGTGATGACATTTTACATCCAAAATTTCAAAGGTCAACCTCACTGTGAAATCATAATGTTTTGCTTATCACTGTAGCTGAAAAACAATCTTGGATCATTCTACAAAAATGGTTGAAGTACTAGATCCCTACTGCCAAATACAATTTTATTAACGGTATCTACTATTAGACAGGACATGACTAGGCAGGGCGCACTCCACAAGCATACATGTCAATATAGTGACAACTTCGCCAAAAAATACACTTAGTACCTTTTATTAAATTCCTTCAAATTCTTCACAACCTATATTTTATGAGTCTGGACAGACATGGATGTAGACTGCAACTTGACTTGTTTGGCGGAGGCATACAACCACGAGGTGGTTATTTCTAGTAATCTTTTCCCTATTTTTTTCCTATATTAGGGATCGTTGTATTTAGACATACGCATACACATACATAATAGTGGTCAATGAAATGCTATTCAAAGATTGTGCTTTCATCAAACCATTTCATGTGTCAAATAAATGAGTCCGAGTTCATCACATGAGTTGGTCACATTTTACAGTCCAGAAGGCTTGTTATTTTTCAAAGCCCAACACACACACACACACACACGCATGCACGCACGGGGACACACGCACATACACACACACACACACACACACAGGAACACACACACACACGCATGCACGCACGGGGACACACGCACGCATGCACGCACACACACACACACTTGCACGCACCTGCTGCTGTCTCTTTGTTGACCCTAGTGGTCACGAGGAGGGAGCATGAGGAGCTCACCTCACTGATGTGTTCACCTCACTGAACACATCTACCCCATCACCCCCTCTTTTAATCTGTGTGTGTGTGTGTGTGTGTGTGTGTGTGTGTGTGTGTGTGTGTGTGTGTGTGTGTGTGTGTGTGTGTGTGTGTGTGTGTGTGTGTGTGTGTGTGTGTGTCTCTCTCTCTCTCTCTCTCTCTTGCTCACAGACTGCAGTGGACAGGATGAACAGTTCTCATTGGTGTTCACCATCGCCTCCTTCATGAACAATTTCCTGACGCTGCCTAACGGTTTCCTGTATGACCGGTTTGGCACCACTGTGGCCCGGCTGTTTGGAATGTGAGTCTGATCATGACACCTTGATTGGCTGCTGAAAAGCTGCTGGCCTGTTCAGGCTGGACATCTGGTTAAATGTTCAAATTTGTCACACAAGGGCTGTTACAATAAGAGCTGTCACTATTGGTGTTTGTCTGTGTATTTGTTCACCAATCAAGTTCGTTCGTTTGTTCGTTCATTATTTCTCTCTCGAATATGAAATACCTACCAATTCCATGTTGCCAAAATAAATGTATACATTCCAGAAAACAAAATAGAATCATAAATTGTTACTGTATAGGCCTAAATACATACATACACTGTATGTATGTGTATATGTCTATGTAATGTTGTAGGCCTAAATAGGAAAATGTTCATGGGAAAAGTAATAAACATGACTTAACTCAGCTATTGTCTCTCACCCTGTTAGCAATGGCATGTTGAGACAAACTTTGCCACCGCCCACAAACTCTTCTCTTCGTAACCCATTTCTGTGGGGCAGTAGAACTGAAAACTTTTCCTCAAAGTACTAAACAATCATAACAATAAAAACAAAGCATGAAAGCTTAATGCTAACTAGCTCCCTTGTTATAGCAATACCAGCTATAGAGACAGTCCGCATGTCTGGGAACGCCCACAAAATGTTAAACGGCTGGCGCGTGAGTGGGGTAAAACCGCCGATATATCTCATGGGCTGACTCACCAAAAGACGGTGCTGTGGCTCTAAACTACATGTTTGGGGGTTCTAGAGCAGAACACAAGACAGATGTGCGTATACTGCGGTGGTTAAATCCCCGATCGTGTCTGCCTGGGCTGGGCTATCAGCTAAATTCTAACTTTGCTGAATGGATAGAACGGGGGTTTTTACCCCACCCTGACCACGCCCCCAGCCAGGCTGAGCCAGCTAAACCAGCGTCTATGACGAGACGTGGCCTCAACCTATACCAGTCAGATTGCTTGGCAGAAACTCCCAGTTTTCTCATGCTATTTCACTGCAATGAGACAGAATGAAAGAGTCCTATAAGGCAGCGGCTAACAGTTATGACTAAACCAAATACAGACTAGCTGAAGACAGACGAGCCTCTGTCCTCCTCGTCTGCCTGCAGCGGCTAAACTAATTCCAACAGGCATCAGCTGTATTATAGCTCAGTATATTGTCTTATTTTTTCCACCACACCTGCGGCTTTCTCTGTCCCATGCTGGTATTTTGCCTCAGAGGGGTTCTCATCATGTCTGCCTGTTCACATGAGGAGGGAGTGAGGGGTCATGAGGAGTCATGTCATCGTGCTTCTGAAGGTTTCCAGAGGGAGGCCAGGCAACGCCGGTTGCTGAGAGCTGGGAGGGAGCGCACCATAGGAATGGAGACGCATGCAAACATGCCAAGGACTGACACTTAGCAATGCAGACAACAAACAAGTTTTACGAGAGAAAAACAACGAAGCAAGAGGGAAAGGATTAGAGAAAGAGAGAAAACATAGTGCTTGTGATGTCAACAATAAGCCTATGCTACGGTTTCCTTCTGGTCACTTGTTGAAAGTTGAGGTGTGTGTGCTTGTGTGTTTGACAGGGAATTAAGGGTTGTACTGGATCTGTGGTTGTTGAGGTTAGCAGTGTCAGCTAAGGTCAACATGGCTCACATCCAGTCACTAACTAGTCCTCCCTCCCTATGCCGCACATTTATTATCTTTCATAACACATTCCCCCAATGGGCGTAGACACACACACACACACACACACACACACACACACACACACACACACACACACACACACACACACACACACACACACACACACACACACACACACACACACACACACACACACACACACACACACACACACACACACACACACACACACACACACACACACACACACACACACACACACACACACCTCCCCAGTCTGTATCCCCAGAGATTTCCTAATCACACACAAAACAAAATTGGGCCTCTGGTGTTAAGCTCATCCATATGTTTCCAGTAATGGAGGGTGGAGAGGAAATTGAAAGCCGAGGAATGCAAATAGATAAGGAGGTGGAGAGGTGTGTGATGGAGCCTCTGGCATGTAGGTGGAGAGGTGTGATGGAGCCTCTGGCATGGGAACGCCCAAGAAGAGGGAGTCAAAGTGGGCTAAAGGCTTTCCAAACAGGGCCAAGTAGGCACCGGTAAAGGAACGAGGGGAGGAGAGGGTGGATGAAGTTCAAGCTCGATTCAAGGAATTTGAGGGAGGTCAATCAGAGGACAAACACGTCTGCTTTGAAAACCTTCACTCTTACTTGTGGTATTGTTTAGATCAAAATAGGTCAAGATGAGATGACATGATAATATTTTCCAAGACAATGCCCAAGACAAATTTCTCCTAAGGGAGACAATAAAGGCTAATATAATCTAATCAAATCTTTTCTCTCTCTCACCAGATTGCTTTACACCACGGGTAGCTTGTTTGTGGCCTTCGCAAATGCAGGTAAAAACTCCCTCTGTTCCCTTTGTGCTGCCTCAGACCCACATTGCCCTGGTCATTAACCTCATACAGACTGATGGTCATTCATCTCACTTTTTTTGTCGTCCTCCATCAGCTCAGTCCATCCTCCTCTTCCCTGCTCTCTCCTTCTTGGCAGTGGGCGGAATCTTGTTCCTGATCACCAACATGCAGGTATTGAAGCAGTTATACCGCACACAAAGCCACAAAGACACACACACACACACACACACACACACACACACACACACACACACACACACACACACACACACACACACACACTTATCACGTGTTCATATGTTGGGAAATCAGTTGCAAGCTAACGCTTGCAGCACCTAGTTGTTGTGGGGAAATTGCTGCAGTGCAATGATCATGTCATTAGTTTGTTTTCCATCTTTCTATTAGAATGGTTTCTATCAGAATGGTTTTGAACAGACTAAATTGTTAAATATTGAAATATAAGGATTTTCTTCACGCAAAAACAACCAATATTAAGGAAATGTGTAGTCAAATTCTGTCAGTTTTGTGATGTATGTTTTGGGACTGTTTTACCAGTACAGTACTTGAGCAAATGTACTTAGTCACCTTCCACCTCTGTCAACCAGTAGGTTTTACTGTAACAGTCCCATAACTCGACTTTGGAGAACACTGTTTTAGAACCGTCGCTCCAAAAGAGTTCTTCTAAGAGTTCTTCTGAGTGCACTGCAGTTACAGGACTGCTCTTTTGAAATCAGACTGCTGACTTTACTGGCAGCTAGATAAAGGCTCGGGCTGTCCTTGGAGCCTCGCAGGCCTTTTCACAACAACACTAACAGAGTCCGTATACTTGGGACTCAACACACGTGTACTGACTGCAGGGCTGAGCTCAGGCCAAACTCATGACCCTGTGGGAGGGAAACACAAAGACCCTGTGGCCAGGTTGTGATGTTTTAATGTGTTCGACTTGTGGTTTGAATCTTTATCCAACCAGAAAAGTCAATTCAGCAAAAACATTATTTACACTGAAGGCCTGGCAAGGAAGCATTGACAGAGAAATATTACCATAGACAGAAAGATGGATATAGGAGAGATTATGGCGCAGACAGCTTGAACAGCTAACATCAGTTGGAGCGGGGAAAAAGGGGGTGCATGAATGAATGATTGAGGGGAGTGAATGAATGAGTGGGCATGGCAACTCAAAGGTCTCTCTTCCTGAACTTCCGCTAAGCTCCATTTGAGTATGTCATCTTGTGCTTTCGGGAAAATTGTCATTTTTCATAATTTTGTGACATTTTATAGACAAAACGACTTGATTAGTCGAGAAAATGAAGGACAGACAAATCGATAATGAAAATAATAATTAGTTGCATCCTTACACGCACGCACGCACACACGCACATACGCACACACACACACACACACACACACACACACACACACACACACACACGCGCACACACACTTTCTCATTTTGCCACTCTTGTAGGTGGGGAACCTGTTTGGCTCGCGCCGCTCCACCATCATCACGTTGTACAATGGAGCCTTTGACTCTTCCTCTGCACTCTTCCTCGTCATCAAGGTAAGAAACACTCTCTCTCTCACACACACACACACACACACACACACACACACACACACACACACACACACACACACACACACACACAGTCACACCTCAGCAGCACAGTGATGAATGAAAACAACAGGTTACATGGATACTTTCATGGTGTAACGGTGACTCGTCTTCCTCTGCAGTTGCTATTTGAAGCAGGCGTCTCCCTGCGCGCCTCCTTCCTCTTCCTGTCCGCCTGTGGCATCATTCACCTGTTCAGGACCTTCTTCCTGCTGCCCAAAACCACCATCCCCTACCCTCTGCCTGACGGATACACATACGGGTAGGAAACAGCAGCACACATAGAGGCTTGAAGGAGACACAGATGCTTAAAGGAACACTCCGCCCATTTTCAACCAGCTTTGTATCATTAGAACATCAGTAGTATATCAGAAAACTGTAAACGGTTTTGAAGTCTGTCATTTAATTTGACAGTTATTGAGTGTTAAAGTGTGGACCAGTGACATCACTGGTCCACACTAACTCAAATTAATAACTCATTAACTCAAATCAACTCTCAAACTGTAAACGGTTTTGAAGTCATTCATCTAGTTTGACAGTTATTGCAAGTTGATTTGAGTTAATGAGTTATTCATTTGAGTTAGTGTGGACCAGTGATGTCACTGGTCCACACTTTAACACTCAATAACTGTCAAATTAAATGACAGACTTCAAAACCGTTTACAGTTTTCTGATATACTACTGATGTTCTAATGATACAAAGCTGGTTGAAAATGGGCAGAGTGTTCCTTTAAGAGACACAGACGCTGAAACATGAGCCAGTTTTTACTCTTGAATCACCTGCACATATCATTCTTATTGACTACGTTTACATGCACACAATATTCCGCTTTCTGCCCATATTGGGAAAAAGACAATATTCTGACTAAATGAATAATCCACTAATATTCCCGTTTACATGCAGCCGTAGCTCGCCCTCCCCGACACGTGAGGGAGGGGGGGGAGAGAGAGAGATGCAGGTAGGCGGAGCCGCGGCGTTTTTCTGTTGAGAATAAACACAGAGCAGCACTATTCTTACGAGTATCACTTGGTCCATTTCAGGAGCTTGCTGCTTGCAGGAGCAAGCATTGTGGACTTCCGTGGGGACCACCCTCTCTTTAAATATCTCTCTCTTTAAATCAATGTTGCTCATCTCCTCCCGATCAGAAATGTCGGCTTTTCTTTTTGCATGCCAGAGATGATGGATTATTATGATTATATCGCCTGTTCTAGCGCTTTCTAGCACACATCAGTTGACCACAAACAGGCAACATGCCTCGCAAACTGCGATAAAAACCCTGATTGAGACACATATTCCGAATGCGCTGTATACATGATCAAAGAATCCTCCGAAAACTCGAATAATACTGGAATAACCCAGATGTCTTAATCGGAAAATGCTAAATTCGGAAAAAGGGCAAATTAGGAAAATGCAACTGGAATATGCTGTTTACATGACCCTTATCAAATTCAGAATATTGTCATTTTCCGAATAATAGTGGAATATTGTGTGCATGTAAACGTAGTGATGATCCCTCCTTGGTAATGCCCTTGATGTTCTATAAAACCGTAGAGCCTTAAAGCTTTTAAACCTCAATAATAAAGCTAATTATCATGAAAGAATTGGACTATAG
>NC_139634.1:17068605-17236105 GCF_964638095.1 Poromitra crassiceps
AGCCTCAGCATCCGTGAAAATGTATCATATATAATGTTTGTACTTGATGATAAAGGGAGATGTCTTACCCACACTGTATTTTTACTGGTAGATTTAGGTTTTCCAAGTTCCAAGTCTCACATGTGATGTGATGACCTGGTAAGATTTTTGCAATGTTGTAAATGGAAATAGTGTTGCAGTGGCCTACACCAAATTAAATGAACTTTTGATATCTAGTGTCATGAAAGCAAGGACTGAACTCACTAGGTCTTGATTTTCATCTTTTTTCCTACAAATTGAATAAAACAAATGTTTATATTGTGCGAAAGACAGTGATATATCAAGTGATATAGCCTACTTGCAGGCAATTGCCCATTAAAATGTTTTTGAAATGTAGTAGGCTAACATTAAGAAGACCACAGTGGATACAAGTCCAGGATACTGGACTATGTTGTTCTACTCACTATTTCATTTGTTCAATCATCTCTAGATGAAATAAAAGGTTTGACAATGCTTGAAGAAACAACAACATGCAAATATTTAGTTGAAAATGTCCAAGGATCAAGTAGCCTGAATGACTGCACAATCCTAAAGAGGGTGTGAATGTTGGGGCCCGGCCCACAACAGTAAATGTCCAAGTACAATAAACATGAAAGTAATATTTAAAGGTCTTATTAAGAGTTTGCGTTTGATGTTGCCTGTTGAGTCGCTGTTGTCCCACTGCTTATTTTGCTTGCATTTTGGTTTATGGAACTGAGTCCATGTTGGTAACTGATCGCAGGGATGCTGGAATTACAGTAGGGGGGGCTGCAGCACCACCTGCTGGTGGAGGGCTCTAACTACTTGAAGATGCCAGCGTAAATCTTGCACCAAATCTGTGTAGCAAAATGGTTATCAACCCCAGCATTTAATATGATGTCATCATTATTATAGACTTTCTCTCAGCACCGTTAACTCTGACTGACTTCTAGCGTCCCTGGTTCTGGATGGACTGGAGGGATCTTTTTGAGGAGGAAGTGTGCATCTGATTGGAGGGATGCTTGTAGAGTGCAGACCTGCAGGAGGGAGGCTTGTGGCTGCAGTGTGGGCCTCAAATGGTGTTTCAAGTCACACTGAGATTCTGGGCAGTCTCCGACAGGGGTCGGGTCGGTCACTGTGTCGTTCTGGCTCAGTTTAAAGGAATAGTTCACCAAAAATAATCATGAATCATTATGTCATCATCTACTCACCCTCATGCCAAATGAAACACAGGTGAAATGTCTTAGTCCATATTTCACACACGGAGGTGGCCAGCACAACTTTGTAGCAGCCTTCTCCAAAACAAAGTCAATAGGGACGTGTTCTTTTGAGTTCCAAAACAAAAACAGTCACACAATCACACTGTGCATAGAAAGACCTACACCATTATTTGTTGCAAATCAATCAGCTGTAGTTGAGAAGATTTGCACTAAATTATGGTGTAGCCTACAAATAGGTATTTTTGTAACTCTGAAGAACTGGTCCCCACTGACTTCAGTTGTTTTGGAGAAGGCTGCTATGATCGGAGTTGTGCTGGCAACCTCCTCCATGCAAGCGTATGCCCATCAGCACGCGCGCGTATGTGTGTGTGTGTGCGTGTGCGTGTGTTTGTTCGCTTGCACGTGTGCCCAGTGCCCACATGCCACGTGGTCACAGGTTTTCCCTGGCATCTGCGTCATCGATGATCACAACCTGGTGCCATCGCCATTTTAAAAATAAAATGTTGCAAAAAGAAGTAACAGAAACAGAAATAGAGAAAGGGCAGGAGTGAAGGATAAAAAATAACAGTCACTGTTATTGAGGTGATGTGCGAGTTCTTTTTTTTTTCTTCATCAAATTGAATCTGTCCCTGTGAATAAGGATGTCTTCACGAAGATTATGCCCACTCATATCTTTTCAAAGATATCTCACTGGAGGAGACACCCCATGTATGTTTGCATTGATTGATTGATTGATTGATTGATTGATTGATTGATTGAGTTCTTTATTGATAATGAATACACAGTATATACAATATACATATATACATACACAGGCCCACCATTATCAAAAGGATAAAAACGCAATAAAGCTGACAGCTTATTTCCATTGCGGTCCTCATGATGACTGTTATAAAATGTGTACTGTTGTGTGTATGTCTGGATGTGTGTAAGTGTGAGATAGTGTGAGTGCCACCAGCACTTGTCAGAGTCTGAGGGTGATGCGTGGGTGTGCCTGCCACGCAGGGGGGAGAATGATATGGGAAAGTGGGGCACAGTGAATAACCAATAAAAATAAGCATAAAATAAGATAAAAGACAATTTGTGCTATTAAAAAAATAAACCCATCAAATCCTAATAAAAACATACATTAAAAAATAATCAAATAAAATAAATAAAATAAATAAAATAAAATAAGATCTCATAACATATAGGGTCGAGTGAGACACCGGCTCAGTTACTGGCTGGCCGACAACAGGTCGCCCCCCACCTCATACACCTTGGCTACCATCAAATCCATCCTACATGTACCTATACTGGACAATATTTTATAATATACTATAGCATTACATATCATTACCATACAACATTATATACTATATAATAATATAGATATAATATAATATATGATATAATAATATAATACCACAATATAACACAACACATTAAGTCCAGGTTCTGTTTCTCCTGATCCAGTTCTTGACTTTACCTTTGAAGGAGGGATAGGGGCTGATCGTCTTAATCTCAGCTGGGAGACTGTTCCAGGCTACTGCCGCTGAATAACGAAAGGAATTTTGGCCGATGCATCTTTTGCATTTTACTGGGACCAAATCTGTGGGGCTCCCTCTAGTGCCGTGCCCATGTACGTCACTGACCTTGGTGAAGTAATGTCTAAGATATTTTGGGACAGCATTGTTAACTATCCTGTGTACCATGCCGAGTTTTATTTGTGTTACTCTCTCCTCTACTCTTAGCCACTTGAGGCTGTCGAAGTGAGACTGTAGTAGGTGAGTCCTAGGATTCAATTGTAAAATGAGTCTGACTAATCTATTTTGTGCTGTCTGTCTGGAGCCTGTTTTTCAGTGACACTGCGATGCCGGTGTACCAGGAGGAACATGCGTAGTCGTATTGACACTGAACCAGTGCTCCCGCTAGGATTTCCAGAGCGTACCTGTTAACATAGGTGGAAATCCTGGAGAGGAATTTCACTCTCTGGTTAACCTTTTTGGCTACCCTCTGCGCCATGCTCTCTCCTGATAAAGTGTTGTCCAGCACACAGCCCAGGTATGTGACCTCCTCCCTAGCTGAGACCTCTACGTCTCCCACCACCACCCTAAACCCCGGAGACCTCCTCAATTTGATGGTAGAACCAAAGAGAATGGCTTCTGTCTTACCTAAGTGGAGGGACAACCTGTTATCAACCAGCCAGCAACTGATCCTGAGTAGTTCTCGGCTGAGTATGATTTCTACCTCCCCTTTATCCTGGTGTGAGACCAGTAGAGCTGCATCGTCCGCAAAGAGAAGCAATTCACATTCACAGGCAGATTTCATGTCATTGACATATAAAAGAAATAAGACTGGACCTAAAATGCTCCCTTGAGGCACCCCGCAAGTTGGCACCAGTGAAGATGACATAATGCCATTCACTTCCACCACTTGCTTCCTCCCCCTTAGGTATGACTCTACCCACCTTAGCGAAGCACTGTTAAAACCCATAGCCTTCATTTTGAATAGCAGTATATCATGGTTCACGGTGTCAAAGGCTTTTTGTAAGTCTAATAAAACCATTCCACAATATCTACCCTTGTCTACTTCTGTTCTGATTTGGTCTGTCAGGTACAGCAAACATGTGTCTGTGGAGTGAGATATTCTGAACCCCGACTGATACTCATACAGGATGTTGTTTGTTGACAGGTATTCATTTATTTGCTCAAAGATGATTCTTTCCATTACCTTTGACACCGTGCTAAGGATCGAGACAGGACGGTAATTCCCCGGGTCTAATTTATTTCCTTTTTTGTAGATAGGAATAACTCTGGCTGATTTAAGATCAGTGGGAAAATGCCCCTTTTCAATGGACTTGTTTAGGATAAATGTTATACATGGAGCAATTGTCTCCGCTGCATCCCTCAAAAATCTGGCGGGAATCTTGTCCTGTCCTGTTGCCTTCGCAGGGTTGAGGGCCTTGAGTTTCTTTTCTACCGTGTCCTCAGACACACTTGAGAAAGAGAAGGTATCTGCCAGGATACCTTTCTTCCTGTAAAACTCCCCCACCTGTCTTTCTCCATATTTGCCACTGGGGCTGGGCAGTTTATTTACTAGTTTGTTTGCTATAGTAATGAAGAACGTATTTATATAATTAGCTACATTGGCATGTCCTGTAATCAGTGAGCCTCCTATATCTAAATTCATATTTTTTGCTTTTGTCTTGAGCCTGTTCCCGTATCCCGTCATTTTCAGACACTTCCATAATTGTTTAGGATTTGACTTATTTTCTGTTATTTTTTCATTGTAGTATTCCGCCTTGGCTATCTTAATTAATCTAGTTACTTCATTTCTAAGTGTTTTAAACTCAGTATATAATTGCTCATCGCTATTTTTTCTAAATCTAGTGAACATGTCATTTCTGGACTTTATTGCTCCAATTATTTCTGGGTTCATCCAAGGCTCCGATCTGACTTTAATTCTGATGGTTTTTTCTGGTGCACTAATGTCTACTGCTTCCAGAAAAAGGCTACGGGCGGGCGGCGATCATCCACGTCCTACAGCGGGGCAAGATGCGTCCTGTGTCGCGGAAAGGTGGAGGGGATCTTCGGTCGGTCATCGTCATATGCCTCCTACTTTCTGGCGACATTCACCCGTGCCCAGGTCCAGTAATTCAAGCTGGTGAGCAAGCGAGCTGGTTAGCCAGCCAAGATGCTAATGTTAGCAATGCTAGCCGAGCAGCTAGCCAAGGGGCTAACACAGGCCCTGTTAGCCTAGAAGCTAACAGTGACCAACCGAGGACTATCAGTGGGTACGGGCAGACAGCCCCGTGCCGTGCAGCAGAGGAGATCCGAGTTACAGCTCAGCGAACCAAGCGGCTCAGCAGAGCATCAAGGGCCGGACAGAACAACGGCCAAGAGCGGACTCCCTGCGGGTGCGGGCTGACAGCGCCGAGCCGAGCAGCAGAGGAGATCCGGGGAGAACCACAGCCAACCAGGAGGCTCACCAGAGCATCAAGGGCCGGACAGATCCACGGCCAAGAGCGGACTCCCTGCGGGTGCGGGCTGACAGCGCCGAGCCGAGCAGCAGAGGAGATCCGGGGAGCACCACAGCCAACCAGGAGGCTCACCAGAGCATTAAGGGCCGGACAGATCCACGGCCAAGAGCGGACTCCCTGCGGGTGCGGGCTGACAGCGCCGAGCCGAGCAGCAGAGGAGATCCGGGGAGCACCACAGCCAACCAGGAGGCCCAGCAGAGCAACGAGGACCGGGCAGATCAACGGCCAGGAACAGGAGCGGACTCCCTGCGGGTGCGGGCTGACAGCGCCGAGCCGAGCAGCAGAGGAGATCCGGGGAGCAGCGCAGCAAACCAGGATGCCCACCAGAGCAACGAGGACCGGGCAGATCAGCGGCCAGGAGCGGTCTCCGGGTGGGTCCGTGCAGACAGCGTCGGGCAGTGCAGCAGAGGAGCCGAGCGGCCGACCACAGCGGACCAGGCGCCACAGCAGAGCTCCGTCTGCCGTACCAAACAACGGGCTTCAAAGGACTCCCTGCGGGCAGGAGCCGACGACTTCAGGTCCAGCAGCAGAGGAGGAGGCAAGGCAGTATACGAATGCAGAAATTATAGACGTTTGTAAAACAAAGGGCTTACACATAATGCATCTCAATGTGAGAAGTCTAATACATAAAATTCACCAAATTAGACAGCTCGTAAATAGTAGCATGGCAGGAATAATATGTATAACTGAGACATGGTTGGATGCATCAATATCAGATGTAGAAATTGAAATTGAAAATTACACAGTAACCAGGAAAGATCGAAATAGGAGGGGGGGGGGGGTCTGTATTTATATAAGGGCTGATATTGTATTCAACGTAAGGTCTGATCTCAATGAGGATCAGTTAGAATCCCTTTGGGCCGAAATCCTGTTGCCTAAAAGCAACTGAGTAACAGTGAAACCAAGGAAAATATGGAACAATCTCATTGTGAAGATTATCCTGCTGAACACAAACTTCACTGTTTCATAAACTTTTGTTAACCACAGACCTTATTTTAAGCATTTAACCGAAATTACAAAAATCCCATTGACTTTAACATGTAAGAACCAGGAAGTGCAGGGACTTCTGGGTAACCGCATTCTGGGACCGCATCCACTTGTTTAGGAGAATTCTGCAACAGTGTCTTGCTGTGAGAATCCACAAATGTTTTGTGGACCAAAGAACTTCATCCGCCCTTCCATCAGCATAAGTGTATGCATTTTCATTTTTGGGTGAACTTATCCTTTAAGTTTGATCCATTGTGTCAGTTTGGCACGTGCAAACAGTAAATACCAACACCTAAGCCACGACTAACCATGATTTCAAGACCTTTCTAATCCTCGATGAGTTATGCAAATATAAACGAAAACTCCACTTCTGACACTGCAGCCAAAGAACAAATGATTCATGATCTTGGGAACAAAGTATCATCAGACCGTATGACACCCACATTGCTCTGACTCACTCACTAGTGTATACAGCAAACCTCATACTGGATTTTGAGGAGAATGGAAAAACGGAGCCTTGCACTAGGCTACTCCATTCAAACACCTGATATGCAGATCGATGGCTGCGTGGACATGTACTGTAGCTTAAAGACTATTTTAACATACATGCACCTTGGAAACACCTGGAAAGTTCATTTGCAAAAAGAGGTATCTCAGTTTGTATTTTGTATTATTTTAATCTATATTGATGTATTTATACTGTAATTACATTTTTTGTATACATTTATTATAAATACTTAAAACATATTCACCGGATAATTTTCACATAAATCACCCCAATGTGTTTATGTGCACTCAAGGTGTTTATTCATTTTACGACTGGAATTTACCTGTTTTTCCAAATGAATGTTTGAATTGTAAACTACGGCCGTTAGTGTATTGGATATTTGGCGAGCACACATTAAGCAGCATGTTTTGAGAGTCAGGCCAGATCTTTTGGACATGTTGTGTTTACACCAGATCCAATGCCAGTGTGCCAGTGATTCACAAGGACGCACCAGGCTAGTGTGAGGATGTGAGGGCGGGAAAGGGGGAGTGGGGTTGACATGGGGACAAGAGTGTGTGTAAGTCTGTACATGCCTTGCATATGAGGGGACAGTATTTGGATAGTTGGATCACAAAGTATTTACACTGGCTATACCTGTTTTCACATTGATTTTAAAATGATTGTATTAGTTTATAAGGCCCTACATGGCCTCGCACCAGACTACCTCTCAGAACGGCTTTTGGTAGATGAACTGAAGGCCCCTCAGTTCTTCATTTGTAGCTTTTCCACATAACTGGAACAGCCTTCCAGAGGATCTGAGAGTTGCTATTGATATATTTAAATGTAAACTAAAAAGCCATGTAGTCTGGCTTTTATGAAGTGTTTTATAATTTTATAATTTATTTTATTCTATTTCGTCTTTATCAACATTTAAACTTTTTAGATTTTATTACATCCCCGAAGGGCAATTGGTTTTGCAGCAAGAAGTACAATACATAAAATGACATAGACATTATGTACAATAAGGGGGAGGGAGGTGTGCTGAATACTAGAAGCCAACAACTAGTCATTGGTGTCAAGTCATTATTATTTATTTTATTTTATTATTTTGTATTGCTATTTTGTATTGCTTATTTTACCTTTTACTGTATTACTTATTTTTGTATTATCTTAAGTACCCATCTTTTATTCTCTTATTCAATGAACTTGTCTTGGTGTGCATTAGTTAGCCTGGGTAAACCCATCCCCCAGTGACCTGCTCTCAGACCTGTTCTCAGTCACTAGGGAACTGAGAGAGCAGGTCACGTGGGGGCTGGGTTTACCTAGGCTATGCATTAGTCTCCAAATTATTTTTTCTTTTAACTTTTTGTCAATCGCTTGTAAAGCACTTTGAATTGCATGTGATTTGTTTGAAAGGTGCTAAATAAAGATTGTTTGATTGATTGATTACTGATTGCATAGCATGTGCGGTAATCAGAAAAATTACAAATACACACGCCCCCGCACACGCACACACACGCACACACACACACACACACACACACACACACACACAGTGCTTGATATCCAGAAACCACCATCAAGCACCTCCTCCAACATTCAGTTGGTTGATAAACTCACTGTCAAACACACACACACACACACACACACACACACACACACACACACACAGATCTCTCACAACAGCCTTGATGGAGATGGAGACTACTAGTGCCTGCTTTGTGAGGTGGCTGCCTCCTCCAGTTACCACACACACACACACACACACACACACACACACACACACACACACACACACACACGCACACACACACACACACACACACACACACAACACCTACACACACACACACACACACACACACACACACACGGCCATATCTCTCCTGCAGCCCCCCATGGAGACAACTCCTGCAGCCCCCCCATGGAGACGACTCCCACAGATCCAATGTAGACTAGTGGTGAGCTGACTGCCTCCCCCAATTACCTTGGGGCCAAGAAACAGTGTGAATACAAAGAAACACACACAAATTATGTCACTGCAGACAGCTTGGAGTTGCAGATGACCTTCCATGGAGCAGCTTCTGGTGAGGGGAACAGACGATGTGCAGGAGTCAGAGTAAAGGCAGCCCACCATGCCCTGCTGCCCGGGCAGACCCTGCTGGCCTCTCTGCACCCACCCCTCTCCTCCTCCAGACCCCCTGTGAGTGTTTGCATCAAAGGTACATAGGCTACATACGAACGACCACACAAACACACTTCATTCCAGTCGCCGAGTAGTCATACAGTAAAATTACTTGGTACAATTAGTTTTAGTACAATTAGTATTTAAAATGGACACTTTACACCACACTTATTGTAGTAGTTAATGCTACATTTTGTGAATGTTTAAATGTACCTGTGCCTTGTTTGTTTTAACTTGTGCATTTACAGTATATCTTTTTTCTGTTCTTAAAAAAGAAAAATCTGAAATCTGTTTGGATGAACTGCAGCCTGCACGTCCTGTTAAACAGAAAACCACCTGCAGTATCTAGTTTGTCCAAGTGGTTTGCCGTTAGCCTGGGTAAACCCAGCCTCCACGTGACCTCTATGTGCTATCAGTCACTGCCGTTACAGGCATACTCTGTGATGTCATGTTGAAGGTTGGATTCACCCAGGCTATTTTGCTGTAGCTAGCTTTTAGCATACGGTGGGGAAAACAGCTTCAGAATTATTTTCCAAAGTTGAAAAATGTCAACTCGAGCAAACAGGCGATGAGGCGAAGATTGCTTCATTCGCACCGCAAAAGTCTGCGTCACTTGCGTGATTTTCCAACAATCGCCCCAGTGTGAACACCCAGTAAGACCTATACTGTAGGCTCCTTTGGTCCTATGAGGTCTGCACTCAGAGTGTCTGATGGTGCAAGACAAAGCACACACACACTCTCACACACACACACACACACACACACACACACACACACACACACACACACACACGCAAACACAATCAATGACAGCTAAGACATTTTGATGGAATAGAGTAGCGCTTGTAGAAAGTAGTTTGAGAAGGAATACTTTTTTAAAGAGGGAGAAAGATGTTAGTTCAAGAAGTTGAGGTCAAAGAGAGTACCCGCACACCAGATGTAACAGGGCTAAAAAAGCCACAGAGGAGGTCCAGAGGCTGAGATCAAGCAAAAAAGACTTACTTTATTTTACATAGTGCAGGACAAAACAGTGCAACAAAAGAAAAAGTGGATTTAAAAGGCAGCAAACGTTTCAGTCGAGGACTATCATCAGTGCTACTCACAGTAGCACTGATGATAGTCCTCGACTGAAACGTTTGCTGCCTTTTAAATCCACTTTTTCTTTTGTTGCACTGTTTTGTCCTGCACTATGTAAAATAAAGTAAGTCTTTTTTGCTTGATCTCAGCCTCTGGACCTCCTCTGTGGCTTTTTTAGCCCTGTTACATCTGGTGTGCGGGTACTCTCTTTGACCTCTATTGTTAGTACTTCTGTACCGACGCACCCAGCCAAACTTTTTTAGATGCCTTTTGTCGGCGCAGTCTCACAGCTTTTTCCCTACTAGTTCAAGAAGTTGCCCAGGTGTAGCGTGAAAATGTGTTTTCAGTCCCCGCCGAAAGATGGGCAGAGATTCGGCCTGAATCTCTGACCGAAGGGGGGAGCTCGTTCCAGGGATGAGAGTCACGATCAGGATGAGCGACTTTTGAGCTTTTGATGTAGCGGTGGAGGGACGAGGCGATCTAGATTGCAGATACAGAGGAGCTGTCTGGTGCACTGCCGTGTAGGCCAGTACCAGTGTCTTGAATTTGATGCATGCTGAGATGGGAAGCCAGTGAAGGTCCTGGAAAAGGGGAGTGACATGAGAAAATTTAGGCTGGTTGAACACCAGACGGGCTGCACCGCTGCAGCATTATGAATGAGCTGTAGCGGTCGGATGGCCGAGGCAGGTAGCCCAGCCAGAATGATGTTGCAATAGGCCAGGCGGGAGATGACAAGTGCCTGGACCAGGAGTTGTGTCGCTTCCGTCATGAGAAACGGACAGATTTTGCGGATGTTGTACAGGGAGAACCTACAGGAGCAGGCAGTCGTTGCGATGCAGGCTCAGCTGCACAGTTGGTTGTCAAGGATCACCCCAAGGTTCTTAGCTGTTTGAGAGGGTAACAGTAGTGTTGTCAATGGAGATGGAGAGGTCAGTGAGAGGTTAGTCTTTCCCTGGGAGGAAGAGCAGCAGCGTAACGAGTCAACACCGGGCCCTGATGCAAGATGGTCAAACCGGGCCCTGCTCATACATAGGCTACTGACAAAATCTGGTGTCGGCGCACCATAACAGATGACAACTGTAGGAGCCAAATTTGGTCTGGTATTATTTCCTGTGATTATTATGTGTAATGCCTTCTATGTCCTTGGGGTGGCGCTGTACCATATTACCTGGGCTCAGGTAATCTATATAGGTACCGGCTTCGCTATGGCTCGCCAGGTGTTTTGACCCCGGAAGGGCAAAGGGTTTTTGACCGCTTCACTGTGGCGCTACATTTGTTTGGGGTGCTCTGCCTTTTCTATGTTTGGACAACGAAATGGACTGTATTCACGTTTGTGCACTGGAGCAATAAATCCACGTTTTCATCTGAAGGACTGCCTCGATCGTTTCTCTACGCAACACACAACAATATGGTATCGTATTGAACATCAACAGAGCAAGCGCATCAGCCAAGCTATCCGGTGGTTAAACAACTCAGTAGCTTACAGTACAGACTGGGCTCCTTTAACAACAACTGTAACATTTGGTGACGGCGCACCTTGACATGCAATACATTGATCAGATAGACGTTACCCCTCTCTCAGTGTCACTGGATTGGCGGCCTGCATGTGCTCTGATCCACGGTGAGGTCCGGAGATGAGGTCCCCGTCCCGCTGGCGGGCGCGAGC
Organism: Poromitra crassiceps; assembly: GCF_964638095.1. Lineage (NCBI taxonomy): Eukaryota > Metazoa > Chordata > Actinopteri > Beryciformes > Melamphaidae > Poromitra > Poromitra crassiceps. Next base: position 17,080,246 of record NC_139634.1, read on the forward strand.
TGCAGCGGGCGCGAGCTGCAGCGGGCGCGAGCTGCAGCGGGCGCTCGTCCCGCACATCCTCCTCCACCTCTCCCCTCTCAGTGTCACTGGGTGGCGGCCTGCAGGTGCTGCTAGCCGCGGCCAACACTGGCTCTTGTTCGGTGCTACCAGTAGTACTAGCGCTGCTGCTGCTAGCTCATCTTTCTTTTTTAAAAAGTGGATATCTTTTGAAGCTTCGCTGTCTCTGTCTCCCTCTCTTCTTTCTGCTTTCTCTTGAGAAAACCACTTTTGTGCTTGTAGTTGCCCATGTTGCTTGCTCGCTTGTTTAGCTGATGTGATGCTGACCTGCGCAGTGCTGTGCTTCTTCCGTTTTGAGATTTTCCTCATGCACGTGACCACAACATGACCCATAATTCCATGGGCGCACATTTTACCACATCAAATCGCCCATTAATCCTCATATAAACTGAATTTTTAAATGTAATATGGATATATGAGTCCGTCAAACAGGTAGTTTGATGTCATTGTATTATTTATTTGGTGAATGAATGGTATGTCACGTAAGTGACACCATGGTACAAATGCAGATTCGTTATGCCTACTTTAAATAGACAGACGACAGTTACGGCTTACTAATTAAGTGAGCTGCGCCTGGGCTCGGCTGAGCCGGGGCCTGGTGCACGTGCGGTCATATATACAGTAGGGGCCCGTGCACGTTGTTGCGGAGAGTGACCTTGGGATGAACCTTTGCTCCACCAACTGCAGCACAGAGGGGGCAAGGCTGACTGGAGGAGAGGAGAATCCTAGTTTTTTAGAATACAAGTTTTTCTATATACAGTATTCTGTGTACATTGAAGTCACAATGTTATAACCATGTGTCATGTGAAGAGCACGAGTTTAATTGTATAATTGAAATGCATTGTGTTGACTAGTGAAGAATTGTTCACTATGAAACATCATGGAAAGTTAAAGCATAATGTGAGGGTAGAGAAGATGTGACAATAGATGACTAATTGAGTCTAATGTTGCTTTTAAAGTGTGGTAAATGTAATCTCAAAATTTGATGTATATTACATGTGAAATATCTAAAAATGGGATAGTGTGAGACATCAGTGTGATATCATGGGCTGATTAGAATTTAACTGCGCACATCAGCGCACACACAAACATGATGGCTGATTTGTCTGCAGATGGGGAGGACTGATAACATGCAGATGGACAGTGTAGCATCCAATTAGAGGTTAGGTCACCGTGACCCAGCAAAACATAAACACGCCTCCCTAAGACACAATAAAAGGAGCCGGACCTCAAGGGTTATCGCTCTCCTGTCCCAGGCAGGGAGCCAGAAGAGATGCCCGTTATCTTAGAACTTGAGCCTAACGGGATTCCCCGTTATTTCTCGAACAGGAAAACTTATCATTTATTAGGCTATCAGTCTCGGCTCCAGCAGGGAGTGTGAGATGCAGGGAGATACTCATTAGTAATTTAGGGAGAAAATACAAATAGAAAGGGAGATCCTCGTTAATAAACGAGGGAGAATAATAGGCTCGTTAGGGAGAATTACTAATAACAAAAGAGAATTATCTCTCAAAATGAGGACTGCTCGTTTGATCCACAGAAAACAGAATGATCTAGGAATACGGACACTGCTCGTTTGATTCCGTTTTGGGGGGGGGGGGGGGGGGGGGTTCCCCGGACCCCGCATTAATTTTGTCGATTGCGTTGAGAGACCAGCTTAATATCCATATAATCCATATTTGTAGTTTCGAAGAGACCAAGTGCAAGATTTGCTCCGGGTAGCAAGCAGAGGGAATAGGGAGAGGGAAAGAGGAGAGGAGAAAATGCGACCGCCTCCTTTGAAAGCAACACTCATCTCTGTTTGGTAGAGATCCGCTGGTTATCACGATTTCTCACCTCCGTGATTTATGAGTGCTCCGATGACGCTATTTTAACTCTCAGAGGAGGGGTCATAGGTCAGAGGTCGCTCGCGAATCATCTCATCGTGCGGTCATATATACGGTAGGGGCCCGCAGGTGCGACCACACATGAGCCGTGCGAGCGGGCCCCAACCACGCCTGGCCCCGATGCAGTCGCGCTCCCTGCATATATGGTAGTTACGCCGCTGAGGAAGAGTAGTTCTGTCTTACCAAGATTGAGCTTGAGGTGGTCCAAATCCTTCTCTCCATTCTGTCTGACCTAGATATCTCAGGATCTGCACACTCCAGGTTTGCTTCCTATCAGATCTCTAACCGCTCAAGCAGGTCAAAAACGAGAGGATCCATATCCGAATCGTGCACTCTTAGCACCTGGTGTCCCCCAGGGCTCAGTCCTGGGCCCCTTGCTATTCCTTCTCTATATCAGATCTCTTGGTCATGTGATCTCATCTTATTGCTTCTCTTATCACTGCTATCTATGTCGATGCCACTCGCTCTACCTGTCCCCCCCCCCCCCCCCCCTCACACACCCAAATTGAGGCACGCACCACTGCATGCCTCAAAGACATTGGTGCCTGGAGGTCTGCCCACCACCTCAAGGTCAATCTTGGTAAGACAGAACTACTCTTCCTTACACAATCCTTGTAAGACTAAACCAGGTATTTTCTGCTTGTGTTGTAGAGATAACCGCTACACAATTTAATATCCGACACATAAAGTTTGTATCAAATTTTGAACACACTAAATGTCAAATGTTACAACCAGGTCTCAATTTAAATTAAACTTTTCTTAAAATGCAATGAATTGCGTTTATGCTTGATGATCACCGACTGGGGGGTGGGGGGGTGGGGGGTAATTTAGCCTACCACTGCACAACAAGAAAAGCAATCATTTTGCTTTTTTTGAACTGAAGTAACGCGTTACTTCTGGTGGGTAGCCCGAGACAACGGTGAACACAGCATGCATCGCCTTTCTTGTCGCTTCCTTCAGTGACTGCATGCCGCCCCACCCCGCCCTCCCCCTTCCTCCCGGGCTGACGTAGCTGGATCCTCTGCTGCCCACGCCCGTGGGCGCGGACCGGCTACGGGTATAAACGAGCTCCCGGGAATCCTGCTCGTCACTCCATGAAGCCGCAGAGCCTCGCTCACCAGAGCTGAATCCCAGCGGAGATAGCAGCAAGCAGGCACTTCCTCGCCGCTCAGGCTAACTCGCGTTCGGCTTTGGTTCGAGATGGAGGCTCGTTGGACTGCGAGGAGATCCAGTGGCCACAGCCTCAAGAAGAGTGAGTTCCCCTGTTTTTCATGCACCTGCTATTTTAATGCATGTGGAGCTATTTACAATGGTTACTGTGATTTTACCGATGGTCATATCAGTTGTCTTGTACGTTGTCTCTCATTGCACTGCAATATGCATTGACTAAAGATTTAATGCAGAACAATCTATCTATCAAACTATATGTGGTATTAGCCTATTTTACGCACACCCATTGCGCACCCATTCGTGCATCAAGACTTATTCCAGAAATCCATTCCTCCACTGCGTAAATAGTATTTTGGGCGAAATTAAGATCCATAAGCTCTCGGTTAGATTTGTGCAGTGGTGTAGGCTATTTAAATGTGATGGCATAATCATTATAAAAACTGTTGATATGTCCCTCTGTGATGGAAAAATCTGCTGCAATACACCTCCCGTAAAGTTTGCCAATGAACCTACTTCCCATCTCCTTTACGCACGGAGAGAAAAAGGCATGATTTGATACGCATTACGCACGACACTGAAACGTGAGGGTCAATCTTCCGGGTAAATAAGTGTTACTTTACAGCGGCACAGACTCAGGAAAGGTATCTTATTCCACTTAAGTGCCCGATTCCGGCAGGTGTTGTGCCAAAAAGTGATTGCCAAAAAAGTGATTGCCCAGTTTATACAACTGCTTTTATCTCTGGATCAGGCAGTCTTAACATGCAAATACACAAACAAACAAATAAACACAATTGTGGCCAAAGAAGTGTTTGCAGTATAATCAGGCATGCCATTATTTACATATAGCCTACTATAGTATTGTTTCCGATGTTTAGGCTATATCCATTTGGCATGTCTAATATTCTTGTTTAGGCCTATATTTGGAAACTATAATAGCCTACTGTAAACATGATTATGGATGGGTTATATTTAAAATAAAGAAATGATCTATTTTGCAATTACCCTTACAACTCTGCATTATTTTACCTGTTCTGTGCCCTAGACTAGATCAGTAGTTCTCAAAGTGGGGTCGGGGGCCCCCAGGGGTCTTTGAGGGGCCCGGGGTCCCCAGCACAAAGGGGAATAATTTATTTTCACTATAATTTCATCCACAAGCACAGTAACACAAAGATAGAATGTATGACCTATTTTAGTGGGTTTCATACACTTTATGTAATAAAACATATAAAAGTAAAAGTCTTATCAGATGGGGGTCACTGGGACAAAATCTTTTAAATAATCTGACGTCAGTCACTTGTTTTGGCGGACAATTACTTTTTGGCACGACACTGTTCTCCCTCAGAGTCAAATTTACTGTAATAGCCCAAATTAAGGGGTCAGGAGGTGAGCCGCTGGAAAATCTTGCGCAGAGAAGATGAATGGGAACTTCGTTATTAATTCACGCGTGTAGTTCTCCCGCGGGGCCAGTTTTGCGTGCCGTCATTCGAGCTTGCCAAGCCGCTGTGGCATTATTGATGAGGAGCGAAACTGAACCGGGCCCGGTTACCGGGTCGCGTGCCCTTAGTTTAATATCACAGTTAAACATCTCAGGTCATTTTGGTGACTTGTGTGAACCAGGCTACCAGGCTAAGTCAATCCACTCTGGCACCTGTGATTCAAATGATTTATTTATTACAGATGTGTCTTGAGATTTGCGGTGATTTCAGTATTCTGCATTGCTGACTTCCAAAGTTATGTAAGATTCTTGATTGACAAGCTGGCACGGTGCTCACCTGTGTAAAGTGATCAGGTAGGCCTAGACATGAATGGGCGAATGATTTGTGTAATTATGTAATCTGATTTATTATGCATGAGCCCCAAAGCTCTCGAGACCATCAACAAGTCACGGCTGAGATCACAAGAGTGATGCGGTGGAGAGTGCATGCACCTCAACTGACGTGAATTGAAGTTTCCGCACCAGATAGATAACAAGCCTGGGGTGAAAACTGAAATTGACCTCTCTTCACACACACAAACACACACACACACACACACACACACACACACACACACACACACACACACTTTCTCCAAAACATGACTAACTAGAAAAGTGCACTCAGTAGCGTGCACATCGCCAAGCACCACACCGCTACGCCTAACCATGGCCAAACCGATAACACACACACTCACTCACTCACTCACTCACTCACTCACTCACGCACGCACACACACATGAGCTCCTGGCAGAGATAACTACAACAACAGACTCCCTGCTACTGTAAGAATATAATGTTGTCTTTTTCATCCACTGAGCAATCAGCACAGTTTAAAGGGACAGCATGAAATAACCTCTCTCTCTCCCCTCCCCTCCCTCCAGGTGGGCTGTCCCTGTGGCTGGTGCTGTGGCTGGTGGTGCTGAAGCCGGGCGGGGCGAGAGCATGCCCCAGGTTGTGTGTGTGTTACCCCACGCCCATGACGGTCAGCTGCCAGTCTCAGAACTTCAGCGTGGTGCCGGCCGGCGTGCCCTACGACTCGCAGCGCGTTTTCCTGCAGAACAACCGCATCACAGAGCTCCGGGCAGACTCCTTTGGCTTCGAGACACAGGTGGGGATGGTGGTCTATGTGTGTGTGTTTGTGTGTGTGTGTGTGTGTGTGTGTGTGTGTGTGTGTGTGTGTGTTTGTCTGTTTGTCTCATTGCCAGTCATACATTACACTAGTTCTGATACCTGTTGGAGCATGCAATCACAGTCTGTCTGTCTGTCTGTCTGTCTATGTACTGTATGTGTGTGTGTGTGTGTGTGTGTGTGTGGGGGGGGGGGGGTCATCTGCTGGCTGCTGTGGGTAGCGCTATGACTACTTGGCCGTTTTTGGCCATTTAATCGGCCATAATGACCTAATTCAAAAATACAGCCCTGTCACCATCTGCTCGGGACCTCTGCCAGTACCCGTGCCAAATATGAATGCTGTCAGGCCGACGGTGTCCGGGGAAATGCAACAGAGAGGCTACATACATACATACATACATACATGCATGCATACAGTAGGACATACATACATACATGTTTGCCCTTTTATGTATTCGATGGCATACACATGGACTAGGATCCATCTTGGTTTTCTTGGAGCCATATTTGGATGAGAAGAGCTGCGGCGCTGCCTGCTATTCGGCGAGCTGCATGATCACTGGACAGGTGAACCTGTCAATCACACCCCAAACCATAGTCTGTTTTATCGTTTATTTTACTCTAAATGGGACCATAATTGACTAAATGTATTGAAGATTTGAAACTAGTGATTGAGACTAGCTGTCTAGGCGTCAGCTAATGGGGATCCTTATAATAAATAAACAAATACATCAAGTGAGAAGTTGGGTCATTTTCCCATTCACTTCTATACAATCGGGCAGATTTTTGAACCAGGCCATAAACACGTTTAATTCTGCTGTGAATAGGGAATGACTCCCTTTTGCACCCAGCCTCAACTGACCAGTCAAGGAACTGTAGTTTTTGGTACTCCCGCGTTGGTCACATTTTTTTCAGAACCGAAGGTTGGGGCTTGGTCATATATACATTGTGTGGTATTTGGAGATATTTCCCCATTTCTAAATACCTTATTTCTCTCCTCTCCTCATTGATTTGCCATATATATGTGTGTAACCCGTGTGCAGGTGCTGTGGCTGTACAGCAACAACATCACGTTTATCGAGGCCGGGGCCTTCAGTAACCTCAGGGTGCTGGAGGAGCTGGACCTGGGCGACAACCCCTCTCTGAGGCACCTGGAGGGTGGAGCCTTCAGAGGCCTGGAGAAGCTGCAGAGCCTGCACATGCACCGCTGCAAGCTGCAAGCTCTCCCCCACGACCTCTTCCACAAACTGTACAGCCTGCAATTCCTCTACCTGCAGGTACCAAATGGTGGCAGCCATCCACACACACACACGCACATGTGCACACACACATATACATTGAAAAGTTGTGCATGCATGCTTGCAGGAACACACGTTATTGGCCATTATGTCAATGCCAATTTTAGTACAACACCCACACACAACAGGGGCCAAGCACCCACATGCCTCCTGGTAACAGTCTTAACAGTCGTAACAGTATTCTAGTTGCCAGCTAGATGAAGCAAAATGATCAAACATAATTCTAGCAGGATGCTATAAACAGAGCACCAAAACATGCGTACCACATGGCCAACAGCCAAATTGTCCAAATGTATTGCATCACTGTAGTGCAACATTTCACCAATACAACAGGCTGCAACATGGAGGGAAAGCTATGCAAATTAGAAGTGAGAAGTAAATTATGCAGCAGGCCAAATACTCTCTGTCATCAAATTAAGCATGGAGCTAATCCACCAAAATCATTCATGAAGTAGTCATTTGAATCTGAAGCTTTTGCCATGAAGCCAACCCCAAATCTTCTCATATTTTGACTTTGCCCAGGAGAACCAGCTCCACTTTCTACAGGATGACCTGTTCTCAGACCTGGTCAACCTCACCCATCTCTTCCTGCACGGGAACCGCATCCGCGCGCTCTCCGAGAACGTGTTCCGAGGCCTGGTCAACCTGGACCGCCTCCTCCTCCACGACAACCGCATCCGGCAGGTGAACCGCCGGGCCTTCCGTGACCTGGGCCGCCTGACCATCCTCTACCTGTTCAACAACTCCATGGCCGAGCTGCCTGGCCAGGCCATGAGGGACGCCCAAGGCATCCAGTTCCTCCGCCTCAACGGAAACCCCTGGTCGTGCGGATGCGAGGCACGTTCCCTCTGGGAGTGGTTCCGCAAGGCCCGCATCTCCTCCTCCGAGCTGGTGTGCACCTCCCCGTCCCCCCGTCGTGGCCAGGACCTCCGCTTCCTCCGGGAGATGGACTTTGCCCTCTGCCCCATGCCAGACCCCGGCTCTCTGGCGGGGAGCACCACCACCACCTTCAGCTCCAAGACCCGCTGGTGGTTCTCCAAGCAGAAGCCGGCGTCCTCGTCCAAGTCCATGTACCAGAAGAGCACGGAGACAGTCAAGGCCTTCCCCTTCTCCTCGGGCAAGCCCCAGCAGCACCTGCCCGGCCTCCCCAACAACCCGTCCACCTCCTTCTCCGCCAAGTACGAACTGTCAGAGGATGAGGCAGCACTCCCCAAGCTGGACCAAGAAGAGTACTGGGCCAACTACGGCAACGAAGACGCCTCCATCCGCTGCTTGGAGCTGGAGTGTCCCCCGGGCTACGACGGCCGTGAGGGGAAGTCAGCCTCCGCCTCCCCCACCCCGTCCCTCCTCTGCCTCCTCACCCTCTCCACAGTGACCCTCTCCCTCCAACTCACCTTTGGCTGAACTCCATTTTTCCACACCATTTTCTCTCCTCTAATTTCTCTCCCTGCTCTTTCCTGTACTCTTAAAAATGGTTCTTGATTCCTTTCAGTTCCCTCCTCAAGATACAGGGGGCGCTACACTGATGCAGGAGACAGGCAAGGCCGTAGTGAGCTGCTCGAAGGAGTGGAGGTCAGTTGAGTTGATGTAGTGCAGGTCAGGATTTGAGTATAAAAGAAAGCGGAGATTACATCATGGAACCAGACTCTATCGTCATGATAGCAAGTGTACAGAGAGGCAGCATCCAGCGAGAGCGAGCTCAGAAACCTACACTACAACATTATCACACGATACAGACACCAGTGGTTGTCAAAGTGGGGTCCAGGCACCTCCAGGGCTCCTTGAGTGGGTTTCAGCAAAAAGGTGAATCATTTATTTTCACTATAATTCCATCCATAAGTAACACAATGACAGACTGTATGACTATTTTGGTCACGGGTTTCATACACTTTTTGTAATTAAACATCTAGAAAAGAAGGGACACCCGCCCACTGTCTTCACTTGCTCAAACAGGAATTTAATACAACGTTTCCATATGGAAACGTATTCAATTGCTGTTTGAGCAAGTGAAGACAGTGAGCGGGTGTCCCTCCCTTCTTTTTCTAAGTGCATCTACTCCACTGTCACAAGACTTCTCAGGTGTGACTTTGGATGATCATATGCAATAAAACATCTAAAAGTTTTCAAAAATCTTTTCATATACGGACCCTGGGGCAAAATCCTATCAATTGGGGGTTCATGGGTCTAATTTGCGTCAGTTTAGGGGTCCTTGACGTGAAAAAGTTTGAGAACCACTGACATACACAACGCACACAGCCAGACACCATATAAGCTGGTGGGGGGTCTTCGGGGCATTTTTTTTAATACCACAACTATTGTGGAGGCAGCAAACAACGCAGGCGTTGTGACTCTTTGTCTACCACTATTTTCTATATCACCTAGCGATCATCGTACAGCCCATAGCACGCAGTTCAGCTTAAACGTGCACCTTTCATTTTCAGCGTCCTCACTAACCATGACCTTATTCATGAAGAAATGTGGACAGCAATGGCAGCAATGAAAAACGGAGAGATTCGGATGAATGAGAATCTATACAACACTACCAGAATGATGACAATGAGATATCAGAACGAGGCGTGACCAGGGTCAGTCATAGGCAAGCATCTAAAGAGAGAGCGAAAGATGAGAGGATTATGGATGTTAAGTCTGCACACTTCACAGATTCAATTTTCTCTCATCCTGAACTATGCCAGCAAACCACCACCCACACTTGTACATAGCACACACCATGACTGTACATACATTCATCAGACACAGACAAATATAACACACTGCTGTGGAGTTTTGTCACCATTCAAGTTAGATTTTCTTTTTAATCTCATCTGTGATTGCTGACACCATCCAGTGAATTGTGGTTTGTAAAGATAGAAGAGATACGTAGATCTAAATGGAAGGCACACAAATGAAACGCTGTGAACCCCCTTTTCCGCACCTCAAAATCCATTTCTCCCTCGCGTGTTCTTGTCTCTTCCTCCCCAAACAACCCAAAATGGTGCCTGGCTTTAGTAGTTTCAAATTCACTCTAGCTCCCTAGACTGAATGAAACAATAGACAATTGGACGAGACATGGCTTACCAGAGATCACCTTTAATGGAGATACCGACAGCCACTGAAGAGCTACACGACCAGAAGAAGAAGGAAGGCTTGTGCTCCAGATTCATTGTTTTGTTTGTGATTTATTTTCTGTTGTTGTGGGCGGGTGTGGGTGGAAATGAGTGTAAGGACTGGCGAGTCTCTCATTTGACTGAAGGCATCTGTCTCTTGTCTGTCTTTCCTTTGTCTCTCTACCTGCCTGTCTTCCTGTCTGTCTCTATGAGGAGATGGACATGGGACAAGGTCTCTAAACAATACTGGGGTTGAATCCTGCAGCCCATCTAGTTGCCTGAAGCCTCAGCTCTCAGTCTCTTGTCCTGGTACATCACACTGAGACCTGCTGTTGGTCTGCATCAGATGTGGAGCGACCCAGTCCACCCAGCGTGTGTGTGTGTGTTTGAGTGCTCTGTTCTGTATTTCTTTTTTAACTTGCATTGGAATTTGAAATAGTTCTTGATGCACTCGTAAAGTTTCATGACACTATAGACTCCGAAACAATTTCAAAAACCAATTGTATAGTTTTCACAAATGCACAGGTAAGTCAGTGGGAAAATCAGTTTTCCCAGGTTTTCATCTGACTGCAGTGATGTGTACCTGTATCTTCTTGTCTTACAGACTGTGTACAATCCCTCTTGTTAGTAAGATGTCATAGATAAGCCAGCTTTCCCCATGTGGGATTGTTTTTCGTAACAGGAGAGGTACCTTAGTCAACAATCTGTTCAACACTGCCAATCCAACCAGGTTGATGACTGCATTATTCACGGAGGTCATCTGTTCCTCGTGAACCCCATGTGTTAACGCCCGTACTACTTACCCATCAACCCACTTGTCACCTGCCTAAACCCAAACCCTGACCACACCCTGAACCCAAACCCTGCCCAAACTCAAACCCGGACCACACCCCAAACCCAAACCCTGCCCAAACTCAAACCCTGTCCACACCCTGAACCCAAACCCTGCCCAAACTCAAACCCTGACCACACCCTGAACCCAAACCCTGCCCAAACTCAAACCCTGTCCACACCCTGAACCCAAACCCTGCCCAAACTCAAACCCTGACCACACCCTGAACCCAAACCCTGCCCAAACTCAAACCCTGACCACACCCTGAACCCAAACCCTGCCCAAACTCAAACCCTGTCCACACCCCAAACCCAAACCCTGCCCAAACTCAAATCCGGACCACACCCCAAACCCAAACCCTGACTGTAACTTTTTGAGTAGAACTTGAAGGAAACTGTGCTGCTGTTACAGTAGATTCTGTATTTTTCAATAGAGAGCTGTGACTACATGTTTTGCTTTATTAAAAAAAAACATCAACAGAAGTGCATGGGAGTTTCTCTGTTCTTTCGCTGCTGTCTTTGTTAATAGGCTGGCAGATGCCACCACACACACACACACACACACACACACACACACACACACACACACACACACACACACACACACACACACACTCACACTCACACTCACATTCACACTCACACTCTCACACACACTCTCTCTCTCTCTCTCTCTCTCTCTCTCTCTCATGCATAAGCATGAAAAATTAGGTTGTCCTCCTCAGAGCAGATGAGCCCAAATGGATTTCTCCATAGGCTTTACAATGCAATGAGGACTGAGGGGCACAACTCCTCTCAGCCCTGACCAACTCCAGTTCGATTGCCAGTGGCATGGTCAGAGGCACTGACGGGAGGAGTATTAAGATACTATTTAGATTTACAAACAGCCATTCTTTGGATAAACTGACCACATATTGGAAACATGGTTACTTTCTTCACTGAAAAAATATTAAAACTTAAAGTGACATATACAGCAGTCGTAGAGCCAAAATTACAACAGCTTTTAGCTGGCCTTCTGAGCCCAGGAGAGAAAGCTGCAGGTGTCCAATGCTACCGTGAGAGGCTTTTCCAGGGAGTGTGGAACCTTTAGCGTTGTAGCTATGCCAAGAGATTTGACAAATGGTCAACATAAGACCAGTTGGGAATGACTGAGAATGGGTGGGAGTTATCAAGATATATGAGGAAAAACGTTTTGTAAATTAAAATAAGCCTCAGTAAAGACTAAAGAGATATAATGCTGTTTTGTCTCTGCTTTGTCTTTGGTCCTGGACTGGCCGTGAACATACCGTCAGGATCCACATCCAGAACCACCAGAGCCTCAATTAGAGGCGACTGTGTTATCCCATACAGGCGCACCACCTTTGGCCAGACAGTTCTGTCTGTCAAGGGTGGCAAACTCTGGAACACAATTCCATCCGCCATAAGGGAATGTCCAACACTAGGCATGTTCAAAGGTCAAATGAAGAGATGGCTGAAGTCCACTCAACTCTGTACACATGACTGCAATTGTCGTGCATTTACATTTTTTTTAAAATGTTCAGTAATGTACACCTGTCCCCTATCAAACAAATAAATAAATTGAGATTGAATTGAGATTGAGAATCAGTGATGCACGCAATGCATTCTGGTTGTTGCGATAGGGGAGTCTACAGTGATTTTCTCAGTTTTCTATAGTGATAGGCCACACATTTAAAAAATAACTGTACATTTCCACTAGATAGGGGACCTATAGGTGACCCAAATCATCATATTCACAGCGGTGCATTATTCCTTTAAGAGAGATAGTTGTGTCTGCCTCTCGTTCTTTGTCGGCCATCTTGTGACTGCTGGCCACTGTTGCATTTTGTGAGGTTTTCAACGTCTTCTTTGTGAAGAGGATCTCAACCCGTGCAGCTCAGAAAACTAAGAGAAACACCCAGAGCCCCAATGGAAACAAAATAGTTTGGCTCAGAAATGTGTGGAGCCACCTCTTTTTATTAGTGTCCACTCCATTGAGCCGGAAGTCCCATCTCAAAGCAGCTTGTCAGTGTGCACAGACGGCAGCTACATGTATAAGTGTCCGTGTTATGCTGTGAATGTATCGAGAATGTGTGTGTGTGCATTGTGTGTGGCACAGCTCAGAGGAGGAGCAGAATGGGGGACAAGCCAGGGTGAGAATTGTCCCGGAATCAGCACACCCCCTCAACAGATTGACTCTCACCTATGATGACGACGATGATGCACACACACACATGCACACACACACATGCACGCACGCACGCACGCACGCACACACGCACGCACACACACACACACACACACACACACACACACACACACACACACACACACACACACACAGAAAACTGAATGAAAAGTCACAGAGATTCAGACTAGTTTTTGCCCCATTGGATGACACGTAAGCGGCCTGTATACTCTCTGCTGAACTAGGGTTCAGACACTGCTCAATATCCGAGACACAAACAGCAATGTATTGAACTGTGATCATTTGAAATATTTGAAGTATATATAAGGGCATTCATGTTAAAAATAGACTAATATGAATATATATTGTGTATGTTCCACTAATGAATAAGTTAGAGCAGTGATACTCAACTTGCAGCCTGGGGGGCCAGATCTGGCCCGCGCGGTAGGGTGCCGACTGGCCCCCCAACCATTTTCTAATTCACAATGAAAACTAAGGTTTGACAAGCATTTGACAGACAGCGATGTGTAGGATCATGGCCAATTTTAACATGATTTTATAGCACACTCACATTTCATATATTAATACAGTTTTGGAAACTATTTCGACCTGATATTAGAAAGACAATTCGGTAAGTCTTGACTTGACTCATTGTGAAAATCATGTGGCACTGCGGTTCTTATAAACTCGATGACCTGTTTGAATCGTGACCAATGTGGTCGTGACCAGTGACTACAGTGGTTAACCTTCCCGCATCATTAAAGTCATTAATTCATATGAGAAATGAAGGTGGCTGGCCTCTCTGCCTACTGCCTGGATGATCAAGGGGCCTATTAGCTGCTTTCCCAAGCAGGAACAGAGCATGACCATTAGCAAAGACCATTTCTCTGAAGTCAATGTTTTGATGTAGAGCCTGACCGATACTGGATTTTTGAGGCCGATGCCGATACCGATATTAGGGAGTAAAAAAATTCCGATACCGATAATATCGGCCGTTTTTTTTTTTTTTTTTTTATCAAATGTTTATCCCCCATTAGTGCTAATTTTTTATTTATTTATCCTGGTTGCTGCTCCACCCTCTGCCGATCTGGGGAGAGCCGAAAACTGGCTCCATGCTTCCACATGGGCAGTTAGCCAGCCGCTTCTTTTCACCTGACAGGGGAAGCTTCACCGGTAGGACATAGCACGTGGGAGGATCACGCTATTCCAACGAGTTCCCCTCCCTCCGAACAGGCGCCCTTAACGACCAGAGGAGGCACCACATCAGCAACCCTCAAATATCAAACACTTGACAAAGATATGATTGAGTTGACATGAATTGAAATATGTAATGTAGGCAGGATATTTTACAGCTTATTAATAAACTCAATGCAATGAAACAGTAAACTTAACTGGGAATTTAATAATTATAAATAACTAGAAATACAAAAACACAATAGAACAAATAGTTAAGAAAAAATATCAAATATACACAACATGCTGTCCATGCTGTCTATAACTTATATATATATATATATATACTGTATATGTATATATATAAAAAAAAATAATAATAATACCGGCGCACCATATCGGCCGATACGATATATCGGTAATCGGCCAATATCGGCCGATAATATCGGCGAACCGATATATCGGTCGGGCTCTACTTTGATGTTTGCTTATCACGCAGCACTGTGCCCACTCGTTCTCAGCCAACTCTGCGCTCTGAGTCTTTCTTCCTCTCTTGTGTGCCTGTCTTTGGTAATGCTGTCACTCTTCTTTTGTCTGATCCCCATCGCACCAGCACTCCCTCCCCCTCCCTCCCCCTCAGTCTCCCCCAGATGGTTGTGTTTGTCTTGGCCAAGTCTGTGAGTTGGCGTGTTCATTTGCGTGTGTCCCTGGCGTGTTCGCTGACGTTTGTCCTCACACGTGTGTCTTATTTGCAGAGACCGAGCCGAGACACACCCTGACGTCAGAACGCCCCACGTGAGGAAACAAGAGGGGCTCAGAGACATTACAGGAGGATGAGATGGACTCACTGCTGCTGCTGCTGTCTGTTGAGTGTTTACTCTGTGGAGAATTGTGTTCGGCCACAGCTATGCCATTTTAGGTGAATGCGATCGGGCTGAATCTTTCAGGAAGTGTAAAGAGCAGCCCTGTGGGTGACCTAATGGAGCCAGATTTTTGAATTAGGTAATTAGGGCCGACTAATGGCCAAACATGGCCAATTAGTGGCCAAAATGCGTCAAGACAGTTTCAGCACCATGGAGAGCTGCAGAGTGGAGGAGCCCACAGGTGCTCCAGAGTGCAGAGTTGTAATTAGTTAGCTTCAGCTATACTGAAGTGGAGTATTAGCCGTTTTTCAACTCAGCTATTTTGTGTCTAAAAGGCACAAAGTAACACAGGTGCAAGCAAAACATTAACGAGGGCCCCGGCACTGGAACACCTCAATGGATTGGAAGTTGGAAACCCTTATTAATGTTTAATGTTTGCTTGCACCTGTGTTACTTCCCGCCTATTAGACAAAAAACGCCTGCTGGTAAAAAAAAGAAAAAGAAAAAGGCCCATGAAAACCCTCTGGGGATAGAGAGGAGAGGCTCCATGCCAACTCTGTGAGCGAAGCCTTGGCCAGTCACACAGGGAGGAGTATTCCACTGGTCAAATTGAATAGATCAAGGCAAACGAACAGAAACTGATATGGAATGGGGCGGGGGTTGGGGGGCTGTAGCAAGAACAAAACTGAGTGGAACCGAACTGTGCTGCCCTGAGAGAACAGAACAGACCACAATACACCAGAACAAAGCAGAACAGAATAGAATAGAATAGAACATTAATGGCTCCACTAATAACAATGCACGCATGCAGTTAACTTGACAGCTGACGTATTACATCCATAATTGATGAATATCATTTTCAGCACGGCTGCATTCACTGACCAGCTCCTATTGTTCGGCACGAGGTAACACGAGCCTTTGGGGCAGAGAACTTCCGTTCATGATAACTGACCAAACACAACCCGGAGAGGGAGGGTGGAGTGAGATGTGACTGAGTTCAACCACGTCATCAGCCTGCCTGTGTGTGTGTCAGCGGTGACAAACAACAAACGGTCTCTTCCCAATGCTGCAGCTTCAGTGGGGCATATTTCATAACTCAATATTTTTTTACATGCACACACCCAATACTCCAACAGGCTTCGACAACAGCAATAGGTTTGGTGTTAAAATAGAGAATAATAAACAAATGCTTTACTAGTGCTTTCCAGACTAGTTATAAAAAGGGTTAGACATACCAGAAATGTCATAACATGAACACATAACGGAAGCAATTCCACACCTGAATAAAATGTAAGATACTAGGCATCGATTCCTAGGCTCGCTATCGCCCGCACTGTAGCTCGCCCAGCTGGTCCGCTGCGCGGCCCCGCCCACAGCTCGGCTGCTGCGTGGCCTCGCCTGAGCTGATGACATCATTAGGACATCATCAGTGGGACAAAAATTGAAACAGAGAACAGACAGAGATTGCCCACTTGCCCCTTTTATATACTAATAATAGGCATCTCGCGCGCTACGCGCTCTCGATTCCTAGGCTCGCCCTCTGCGCAGGCTCGCTAGCTCAGCCGCTGCGTGGCCTCACCGACCCTGCAGCTCGCCAAGCTGGCCCTGTAGCTCGCATACGCAGCTCGGCTGCTGCGTGGCCTGATGACAGTGAAAAACACACTAGAATAGAAATAGAGGTCGTGCAGCAGCAGTGTGCAGATAACAATACAATACAACAGAAATATTGCACTCAGTCAAGTGTCACGGTCAGGGTGCTCAGTTTGATCATTAACAATACTCAGGCTCATGTCTAGGGGTTTAAACTAGCACACCATGTGAAAGAAACATGTAAGGTAACATGTGAAAGAACAAGGCTGTCATCAACTGAGAGATGCTCGCTCACCTGGCTTGTTGTCTTCATGGAGCTCAGGCGCTGCATCTCCGTCTTTCGGACAGCTCTGTCGGTTTTGTTTCCGTGATGATAATCCTCATGCGTTCGGTATACAGAGACAGGACAAAGCAAATGCTACAAACAGATACGCTACAATAGGCTATCAAAATGCACACCGTTGTGGCTCGGGCCACCATCTTGGGTGAGGGCAAACGGAGAGAGAAGGCTGACGTGAACTACGGAAGCCACATATAGACATACTATGGAAGCCTACTATAGGCAAAAGGCGTTCCCTTCTCTAAGAGCTAATGTTACCTCCTTTGATAGACAGCCATAAATAAACAAACATAAATATCTATCCTACATGGGCCGAAGGGGTGACTTTAACACAAAGGTATTGTCTCTGTGTGTATGTGGGGGGTGCGCGTGTTGTAAGTAGGGGTTGCATGACTCCAGGTTTTTCCAAGTCAAACTTTCTACCAGTAAAGTGGTGTCGATGTCGACTAGTCGCCCTAGAGCCCTGCCTCAAATCTAGGCCCTAGCCCGGCCCAGGCCCTACACGTGTTCAGGCCCAGGCCCTACACATGTTCAGGCCCAGGCCCTACACATGTTCAGGCCCAGGCCCTACACATGTTCAGGCCCAGGCCCTACACATGTTCAGGCCCAGGCCCTACACATGTTCAGGCCCGGGCCTGAGCCCGATGGAGCCCTACAGCTTGTCAGGATTTCAGGCCCTGGGTGAAGTGTTTCCTGTTTGCTGCATTTCCCGCTTGAGGTCTGTGGCAGCATGCATGTCCATCCATAGGTGCCTCATTGTTTGTGTCTGTGTGTTTGTGCATTTCAGAAAAGAGAGAGCCAATTGAGGAGATGATCGTACAGGCCGAGACAGGGAGCGTACAAGTAGCCGGAACATTATTGGGCTGGAGTCTGTAGTGAGCAGCAACACAGAACAAAAGAACAGTGACTAAATGAATGCTGATGAGTCACATCGCCTCCTACTGGGTGGTATAGCCCTTGTTTGCTGGCACAGACGGAGCTTGTGACGTCCTGAGCCAATTTGCTTTAGTTCACAAAGATAGGAGTGCAACGTGAGGGTGTGAATGACACGTCAATGGGATTTCGTGTTGCTATTCCGCTAACACCATATTTACTCTTGACTTTGGAGATATACAGTACTCAAAAACGCCCATCTGTTGCTCGATAGGTTTATCTAACCTTCCCAGTTATTCTGGGATGATGTCTGTCTCGTGTTGAAGATTAGCACACAAACTATTGGAAAATATGGTAGCACAACACCGGCAACCCATAGCAGCTGAATTCATCTGTCCAACTGCTTCCAAAGGGTTTGACCCAGATCTTCTGTTAAAACGGACAGAAGGAGGGTTTGGTCCCAAAGTGCGTCTATAGGCTTAGGCATGGAGTGATGACGCAGCTCTGAGATCATGGTGAAAAGCCTGGCTCCCATGGTCTAAAAATAATGTTTCTTATTATGGCATGACATCACACGTACTGAGCACAAACCCAGGTCGTGATTCTCTGTGGTCAATCCCATTGTCACTCATCGCAAGAGTAGGGGTGTGACCCCGGTAGACTGGCAACTTCCCAAACAGGCCTTCCTTCAATCATGGACACCTAATCATCCCTCGTTACCTAATTGACTCTTTCACTCCTCAACTCTCCACGGAGATAGCTAATGTGTGTTGAGCGTTCTGGCAAACTGCATGATGTGGTGGTGTGTTGTGCTCCTAGAATACCAGAATAGCAAAACAAAATGGCTCAGGACGTCACAAGCTTTATATCATATTCTCAATGTAAATACTGTTGACTGCCCCCTCATACTGAGCAAGACGCTCTACCTTCCAATAGGCATGGGTCGATTTCCGGTTTTACCGGTTCGGTTCGGTATACGAGCCCAAACCGGTTTGATCACGTGCAAACCGAAAAAACCTAAAAAAAAAAAAAAAAAAAAAAAATTTTTTTTTTTTTGCCAGTCCATTCTGATTGCACTATTGTTCGTATTAGCCTCTTCTCAAGTTGCACTAGTAGGCAAAAGTCTTATTTTGTTTATTATGTTGATGTTTGAAGAAAAGTTAAGCTGAATAGTTATGAGAAATAAAAACAGTGTGTTGTTACAGTTAAAAGGTTCTGCTTATTTGTATTCAGTGTTCGTGCTGGTTGGCAGCATACCAGCTTAGAGGTGCATTATCGCCACCAACTGCAGCCGCTTTGATACGTTTTTTTGGGGAATATCGAACCGGTTTCAAAATGTTCAAACCGACCCATGCCTAGGCCCTATATTGTGTGAATTTGTGAGTTTTGAAGTTTATAAGGCAGCTCAGCTGTAAGCCAATCCATTCTGATTGCACTGCTTGTGTTTTTATTAGCCTTTTCTCAAGTTGCACTATTGGCAGAAGTCTTATTTAATTTATTATTTTGATGTTTAGAAGAAAAGTTGAGCTGAATAGTTATGAGAAATAAATACAGGGTGTGTTTGTTACACAGGTGTCCTGCTTCTTTTTATTCAGTATCATTGCTGGTTGACAATACCAGCTTAGAGGTGTATTATCGCTATCAGGTGGACTGAAGTTGCACTACAGACAGTTATGGGCCACACTCGGGAGCCCTGCTTAAATTTTTTTTTTTTTTTTTTTTTTAATTACAAAAAAAAATCGGTATACCGGTTCGATCCGGTTTAGACGGCAATATCGAACCGGTTTTAAAATTTTCAAACCGACCCAGCCCTACCTTCCAAATGGTTTTTAGATGGGAGTAGTGTTAATTTCGTTGTCTATGACAAACTATTTTCGTTGACTACCTGTTTTTACTGATGAAAACTAGACGTTAACTAAATAAAAACAAAGTTGTGATGACAAAAACTATGAGGACATCTATTGACATTTTTGTCAACAAATAACTAGACAAAAATGTTAGGGAGGGACGAATTGGGAAGCGATCCAATCAGCAGAGAAGAAGAAGTTAAAAAGTTAAATCTGTCTGTATTGCATATTCCAACCTGAATACAATTTCATAATAACAGATTAATTCTGTCCAATGAATTTTGAAATTCTAAAGAAACAGATTTTTTTTTTACCATGATGAGACAAAATGCTCAGACTTTTAGTCAACTAAAACCAAATAAAAACAGGATGAAGTTGACTAAATATGATAAACGAACAAGGACATTTGACACAGGACTTATAAGACTAAATTAAAAAATAGACCACAAAATGAACGCTAGTTAGGAGAGGGTAAGGTTTAGGCACATTCACGTGTGCAGTGTCAGTCATCACCTTGTCACTTTTTTAGACAGGTATACATCCATAAAAGAGATGACATCAGATGACATCAATTAATGTGTACAGTCTATCATCCCTACTACAAATGTGTGATGTCATTCCATAATAAGAAACACAACAACTCTGTCAACTCTTCTTTATTGTTGCTTTTTTTTGGTCATCAAGTTATTTTTAGACCATGGGAGCCAGGCTTTTCAACACGATCTCAGAGCTGCGTCATCACTCCATGTCTAAGCCTATAGACGCACTCTGGGATCAAACTGCCCTTCTGTGCGTTTGAACAGAAGATCTGGGTCAAACCCTTTGGAAGCAGTTGGACAGATGATGCAGCTGCTATGGGTTGCCGGTGTGTTGTGTTCCTATATTTTCCAATTGCTTGTGTGCTAATCTCCAACACGAGACAGACATCATCCCAGAATAATCAAGAAGATGAGAGGACCCTATCGAGCCACAGATGGGCGTGTTTGAGTAGCTACTGTATATCTCCAAATTCAAGAGTAAATATGGTGTTAGCGGAATAGCAACACCAAATCCCATTGACGTGTCATTCACAGCCGCACGTTGCAGTCCTATCTTTGGGAAACAAATTGGCTCACGACGTCACAAGCTCCGTCTGTGCCAGCAAACAAGGGCTATACCTAGCCTAGGTAAACTCAGCCCCCACGTGACCTGCTCTCTCAGTTCCCAGTCACTACCTTAGTGACTGAGAACAGGTCTGAGAGCAGGTCACGTGGGGGATGGGTTTACCCAGGCTAGGCTATACCAGCCAGTAGGAGGCGACGTGACTCATCAGCATTCATTTAGTCACTGTTCTTTTGGTCTGTGTTGCTGCTCACTACAGATAGCCTGGGTAAACCCAGCCCCCACGTGACCTGCTCTCAGAGTTCTCAGTCACTACCTTGTGACTCGTGAGCAGGGTAAGCCTGAGAGCAGGTCACTGGGGGCTGGGTTTACCCAGGCTACACTACAGACTCCAGGCCAACACTGCTGCATCTTGGCTACTTGTACGCTCCTCCCTGTCTCGGCCGTACGACCATCTCCTCAATTGGCTCTCTCTTCTCTGAAATACACAAACAGATATGGTTATCTTTCTTTCCTGGTTCCTCGGATCTCCAATCTGCTGCGGAGTATTTTTAGCCGCCTGAGGAGTGGACAGGCCACCAGACAGATGTGTGCCCCCCCCCCCCCCCCCCCCACACACACACACATACACACTCGAAAGGATGCTCGGAGCTGACTGCCGAGCCCTGCATCACCATGTATGGTCCAACGATCAATCAAACACTCACTCACGCATGCAAACACACACACACACACACACAATGGGTCGACAAAATTCTCCAACCTCTTGGATTTACAAAACCCTTTCAAAGCCCATTGGATGATTAAAAAATGTAATTGTCATCAAACAAGCCTGTTTTTCTTTGTTCCTTGACATTTTTCATCTGCTATATCCTATGCATTTGCACTTCTGTGTGTGTGTGTGTGTGTGTGTGTGTGTGTGTGTGTGTGTGTGTGTGTGTGTGTGTGTGTGTCTGTGTGGCAGTGCGTGTTTCTCCGCTTGGCTCCTCCAACTCTGACAACAGATGACATGTGTACAGTCTATCATCCCTACAAAAACAGTTAAAGTGTACCCCAATAACAAAAGTTACATAACCAAAGACATTAAACAATGAATCTAAGCAGGAAATGAGCTTTCAAAAACACAGGACACACAGGAACTGCAAAGAAAAAAGAGACAAGGGGTTGAGAGGCAAACTTGGGCAGGCAGAGGATGCACACAGCACACATCTGGAGGATGCACACAGCACACATCTGGAGGATGCATCCAAGGCTGGAAACAACCCAAAAACATGGGAGAGCATGAAAACTATCCCAGGAATGCCAAGGAAACACCACAAGTCATTTGTGATTAATGATGAGTTGACCTCTGCAATCGAACCCAACACCTTTTTCACTATGTTTGAAACCACTAGGAGGTCTGAAAGGTGCAGGGAGGTGCTAACAGCACCATAGACTAGCATCACAGGTCCCTCTCTATCTAAAGGGGACGTCCAGTCTCCCCTCCTAACCAGGGGAAAAGCTTTACCTGTTTACTGTCTGCCTCCTAACCAGGGGAAAAGCTTTACCTGTCTGCTGTCTTCACTGCCAGCAACACTAAGTTGTGAACAGCACCCTCCCCCCAGGAGTGCCCCAGCCTCTGTTACAGACAAAAGCAGTTCAGTCTCTCTCAAGCGCCATCCACCCGACCCGTTCAATGTCTCTTTTTCTTATCTCAGCGTCTTGTTACACCCCAATGCTCGGGTCTTAGATGGAACATAAAGTTCGCACAGAAACCAAGGTTGAAGTACCAAAAACGTAGATTTATTGGGAAACCAAAAAGCAGGAAGTGAAAGGTGGGCGGGGGCTCTGACTAACGATGGAGAACTAAGCTAGACATCGAGTAGCCCTTCGCCCACAACGTAAACAGGAGTAAATTGAACTAACAACTAACAACAATGAATGAAAAACAAAGATCCACGCGACGACGAGATAACGCTCGCAACGCGGAAGAAACAACACGCACAAATACAATATAAGAAATGTAAGAAGAAGAAGAAACGAGGTAGTCGTAACAGTCTGCTTCCACAAACGACACAGGTGAGAGTAATCAGTCATCAGTCCTCTCAGGTACATGGGAACTCCTCCCCGCTAATGTCCGCAGGGAGAGAGAGCCCCTCCCTCACATTTCATCACTCCTCCCTCCCCTGACGGAGAGAACGGCCCAATTCCAATCCGCCCCCTAACGACTCAAGCCCTGAACCCTCAGTCCCTCTAATGGCTGCCATCTGAAAGTGGTTGAGTCATCAAGTGTGGAAGGGATCCACATTGGATAAATGGGAGGATTGGGACAGCAAAGCCCTTTGCACTTGACAAGATGATGTTGACTCTGGCAGGTTTGGGGCTCGCTATATATTGTTTATTGTCAAGACGCTTTGAGGGATAGACTCCCTGATGAGTCTGTTCTCATCCAGGCTCTGGATCATCAGGTCATTTAAAAATAAATGTAGCCTACTGCAAAATCTGCAATCTGCAACATGTGTAATTTTAATTAAAATAAGCTTAATAATGACATGTCACCCAACATTATACACAATGTCAATACTGTACAATACAGATTCGGTAAAACTATTTCTCATTCATCAAAAAAGTTGTGGATTGCAATAGGGATGGGCATTTCTAGCAAAAACACTATTCGAAATTCGCTGGCCAAATTCGAATTTAATTCGAAATTCGAAAATAAAAATAAAAATGTAAAAAAAATTAAATTTTTTTTTTTTTTTTTGTGAGTGAAATGTTGCATTGTCTCCCCTGATTCTAAGTCTACGGCTTTATTAATTAATATAAAAAGCTTCTGCTGTGGATTTTTAGCTCAAACAAGCATTGCACCACTGAAGTAAAGAACATGTTACATGACATTGACATTTTCGAAAATAAAAAACAGTTTTGACAATCATGAGTGGTTCATTAAATATTTAGTAGGCTCAGGTCTGAGTGCCAAAGGGGTGCCAAAGTCACCCCCTCTCCCTCTTCATGGGATTTCATCCGCCATTCATTTTTCCATAAACCTTGCTTAAAATGCTTATAAAAATTGTTTTACTTGCTCAAACCAAGCGATTGACTATACTTAGAATCAGGGGAGACAATGCAACATTTCACTTAAATTTTTTTTTTTTTTTTTTTCGAATTTCGAATTTCGAATTTCAATAATAAAAGTCGACCTTGATAATAACAACGATTATTCGAAAATTCGAAATTCGATGCCCATCCCTAGATTGCAATTGTAATAGAAATGATCGATGATTATTCTAGGATTGTGTAAAATAACTACTTTAATTCCTCTGATATAATATTTTTGTCTAATCTGAAATCCCTATTAATGTAATGTTTCATTGTCAATTAAGGCATTCCAGCGCACTCGCAAACACCGCGTTCGTTTTGCGCGTGTTATTTTATTTTTTTGACAGATATTTGCAGCCTTCCCCGTTTTATACGTCACAACGCTATGCATTGTGGGCAATTCCCTTTCCGTAAGTGGCCATAGCAGCTCCCTTACGGTAAGGGGGCAGAAAGGGCTCACTCTGAGCCCTCATTCACTTTGCGATTTCACCGTGGGACATCCCTAAACCCTCACTCCCTTCACGTGAACGCGCCTCTAAGGGCTTGAGGCAGTAAGGGGGCGGATTGGAATTGGGCCAACTTGATCTCGAGTAAGGATGAAAACTCATAGTCCTGTGACCACCCGGGTGCCCTCCTCTCGCGCACAGGACGCCCTCCTGGTGGAGGCCGGCACGGCCCGCGGTGTGGCTCCAGGGTCACACCACTGTCCATTTCTCCCCGGTAGCCGTCCGATGACTGACCACCCTCCTTTCCTCTGGGGGCCTCCCCCCCCATTGCCCCAGAATTGGAGCCTCGTAATGGCCCCACTGCTCCTGGCTCCTGGCTATTCGCCTTAGGCTGCAGGGCAGGCGTAGCACAATCAGGTGGCGAAGGTTGCCGCTGCCAGAGGGCAACAGCAGCACTCGTGTTTCTGCTCTGGCCTGGGATCCCATAACCTTGCAAGCCAGCTGGATTCCCTCGCGAGATCTCTTGCCGAGATTTTGCGCAAACAATACCGGCCCCATCTGGCAGCGTCAGGTTAGGGATCCCACCCAGGTGCGTTGGCGGTTCAGGTACACTGCCATCCTGGGTCGGTGATGGCCTCCTCTGCGCTGTAGGCTGCTGCAGGACAGGTGTAGCACCATCTGGTGGGGATGGCTGGTGCAGCCAGGGGTAATTGTTTCTGCCTTGGCATGGGACACCATCCGGCTGTGTTAATGGGGCTGATACACAGTCGTCCTGGGCAGCTGATGGTGCTGGACAGGAGGGCAAATAGGGTTTAAGCCAGTTGAAATGTAACAGTCTCTGACCCCCCTCCTACTGGTGCCACACGGTATAATACTTCTGTGACCCTCTCTACTAATTTATAGGGGCCCTTAAAGCGCCTTCTGAAGCTTGGGACACAATCCTCTTCTCCTAGCCTTATTTAAAACCCACACAAGCTCGCCCTCAGAGTAATACTGAAACTTCACTCTGAGATCAAAATTGGTCTTTTGTTGACAGACTAGTAGCTTTAGCCTGATGCTTCTTCACCGCTTCCACTATAGTGGACAATGTCTCAACTAAATGAGTGACTGAACTCTTTCCCCAACAAGTAGTGCTTAAAGTATTTTGTGTATGTCCAGGGTATATGCAGGAATCCTGAGGTTAAATTTTTTAAGACTTTTTCAAGACCCCAACGCCACTTTCGTTACATCCGCGACAGAGGTATAAATCAAAAGTTTAATCACGATACAATATTATGTGGATTCTTTGGACAATGATATGGTATTTATTTACTGACATCACAAAGTCTGCCACGATACATTATCGATTAAATTCAGGGGTCTACGATCGATATGGGACGATGATATATGCTCATTTAACACCATCAGCACAATAGCTACAAAAATTAATACCTCTCAAATAGTGATTAAGACTTTTTAAGGGCCTCAATTTTCCCTTAATTGATTGATCAACTTTTAATACTTTTCAAGACCCCGTGGATACCATGATGTCACCATACTTAGCAGCTCCTTCTTAGTGGTGGCGTACTTCCTGTCCTCCTTTGTTAGGGCTCTGCTCGCATATGCTACAACACATTCACCACCATTACCCTGCTGCGACAGCACTGCACCGATGCCTACATCGCTGGCATCCATGTCCAAAATAAAAGGCTTTGTAGGATCAGGATAAGCTAACACTGGGGCAGATATTAGCCTAGACTTCAGCTGCTCGAAAGCCTTTTGGCAAGCTTCTGACCACTTAAAATAAATAAAAATTAAATAAAATATATACCCTTCTCAGTCAGCTGTTGGAGGGGGCATGCTATCTCCGCAAACCCCTTTACAAAGTGTCGGTAGTAAGATGCTAGCACTACAAAACTTCTCACCTCAGTTTGATTTTTACCAGGAGCATCAGATGATACCATAAACAGTGCTGTGTGCCAAGAGAGTCCAGAGGTTAAACCCCGCCATCTAAGTACCTCTACAGTCCTACAATTGAATCCAACCAGAGCTTCCTCACCTCCGTTTCCCACTACTTTCCCACTGTCTGGACAAAGAATAAAGAAGTACTAAAAAGGCGAGTGGACTGCCCACTGTGTGTGTGTGCCATCATACCTGAGATGGTGGAGATGGAGACTAGGTCGTCTTCTGGTTGGATGGTTTGTCGGAGCACCCTGTCAATCTCCATGACATCCAAGCACTGGCTCAGCTCATTCTTCAGCTCAGCCAGCCGCTGCTGCAGAGCTATCCTTTTCCCAGCCAGACACGCCAGGTGGTGCTTGTACTCCTTCTCCTTAGACGTCAGAGTCTTCCAAGGGGGGAGGAGGGAAACACAGACATGATCATTAGCTAACGCCAGAGCCATAATAGAAGATCTCCATTCACTGCAATGGACCGGTTTTTAGCGAGGATTAAGCAGGGCTGTCCGTTTGTGATGTACTTTAACGTCCGGGCCACACATCTTGCATCTACCTACCTAGTGCGTGTGCGTCGCGTGGGGGCTTCGGCTGGGACGCGCCGGGCATCCACACAGGCAGCGTTGCAGCTGCTGCGCTGCTGTCTGTCTGCCAACTCTCTTCCTATAGAGTTTACCTTTTATCCACAACAATATCCTGGATTATTACCAATTTAACATCAGATGGAGCTAGCGTTTTAACTTAAAGTCCCTGGAAACCAAAATCCACAAAAACGTTCTAACTATGTTATTTAGGGTCTTATGTGAGTAAATGTGTGGCTCAGAAAGTATGAGCCATTACTTTCAACCCAAAGCCTTAAAATCGCCACTTTTCTACAAGGTCTGGATTTCCATTTCCTCATTGAAGAGAGCGGTGCGCGCTGTGCTAAAATGCATGATCTTATCACGTCATAAGATTGAATCGAATCACACACACGCATGCACGCACGCGCGCACACACACACTGACACACACAGTAGCGCTGTGCACTCGCAGCGCAGAGATCTCTTCCTCTCTGTAAACCCTCTCTGTCTGTGCTATGCGTCGAGCAACGCGCGAACACACACACACACACATTCCATCTCTCTCTCCTTCTCTCTCTCTCTCCGTTAACGGAGAGAGAGGTCTCCTCCGAGCAGGTCTCCTCCAGCAGGTCTCCTCTGCTGCAGACGGGACACACGCCCACACAGTCCGCGGGAGAAAATACACTCTAAAATCTAATTGATCCTCATGACTTTTGCCATGACTGTCAAACCTAAATTTATATACTTTGCGACATTCATCATCGTTCAAATTTGGC
Organism: Poromitra crassiceps; assembly: GCF_964638095.1. Classification (NCBI taxonomy): domain Eukaryota; kingdom Metazoa; phylum Chordata; class Actinopteri; order Beryciformes; family Melamphaidae; genus Poromitra; species Poromitra crassiceps. The sequence continues at coordinate 17,107,966 of NC_139634.1, forward strand.
TGGTGGCTTATTAACATAGGTTCCTGTGATGTGATGAACTCAAAATGCTAAATAATAAACAATTATTTCTGGTTTCCAGGGACTTTAACTGAAGATCGCTTGGGCTCACTTCATAATCGAGGCAGTATTGATTGTCTGTGTGTGTGTGTGTGTGTGTGTGTGTGTGTGTGTGTGTGTGTGTGTGTGTGTGGGGAGGGGAGGAACGAAGCCACGTTGTAGCCTATGTACTGTATGTGGTTTTCAGAGGGCAGGAGAACTGCGAGCTCATCCTCCCGTCTCAAATCAAAACGAAGCCTCTGCTTCTTTCCTTGTTTTTTCAAATCAAGCAGAATGGCATTTTGCTAGAAATCTGGGGGGGTTAGTCCCCCTTTAACTAAAGGCTTAAGTGCCTCTACCCTAGAGGGGGAAAAGCCTCTAGCGCCTGAAAAAAGTATCAACACGGGCAGGGTTGGGAGGAGTGCTGGGCGTGTCTTAGCCCGGAGGAGTGACTGGGCGTGTCAACCCCCCCCCCCCCCCCACACCTCTTAACAATATTATTAATTAATTAATATTATTGTTAAGCCTAATACTGTGAGTTGATACCTGGTGGCCAGGCAGAGTCGGATCAATGCACCGATTCTGGGAAAGGTGATAGAAAGTTTTGGGACTCTACCTGTATGTAACGCACGGTGCTGCTGAGAAATATCAGGTTGGAGGTCTTCTTTTCAGCAACATTTGGAACATTCTTCCTCAGCCTCTCAAAACACTCCTTCAAATGTGCTCGCCTGAGGGGCAGAGAGACAGACATAAGAGAAAAGGCACACTTTATGTCCGCATGGATAAGGTTCTTATTGGCTAATTGGTGCCTTGGAAAAGATCCGTAGTTAGTTTCCATGATCATATCGCTGTGAAAACCTCGTAACTCCAATGTTGGTGATTTTTATGTTTTCAATATACTTGAAGGATTACATGTTCTCTGTGGGTTGAGAAAATTCTATGACCCTTGGACTTATAAATAAATAAAATAAGGCTGTTTTTCTTCCTGACTACATTTTGGAGATCACAAATTGTGACCAACCTGTTCCGTTCCATTTTGTTGTGATCCTCTTTGGTCCCCGCTCTGAAAGCATAGAAAACAAGTGATCAGAGGCCTGTACCACGAACGGAGATAAACAGATCTGATAAGGGCTACACACACACACACACACACACACACACACACACACACACACACACACACACACACACACTGACCCTCCATATCGTCTCTTCCAATCCATTCCCCTCACTTCCTTGGTGGACACGTCATTAGTCCGCGGCTGAGATGTGGGCGGGTATCGAATCTGAACCTGAGGCTGTGATTGGCTGGGCTTTCCACCAACCTGCTGTGGACTGGGCTCTAACTTATGGTGTAGTGGCATATGGCATACTGAGAGCCTCACGGTGACATCTGGGAACATGGGGCTGACGGTGATAGGAACTTCAGGAGGTGAGAATGAGGGAGGTGGAGAGGCCGGAGAGGGGTGTGGCTGTTGATGGTGAGCGTCATTCCCCCAAGTGATTTGTCTCGGTATATTTTCCTCGCTGTAAAATATTTGACCACGATCTGAGAAACATATTACTTTCTTCACAGTATATGATCTCTTATTACTTATGAGGACTTTGTTATTCTCTAAACCTGGCTTAGGTTCTCTAGTCTCCTTCCCATAATCATCACTATCTTCAGTCTCAGAAGAGTCTGAAATCCTGCCATCAATAATTGGTTGTAAATGACTAGCTGGATGTAAGTTCCTGGCTGGTTCTGATACTCCATAGTCCTCTCCACCAGCTTCTGTTTTCATCTGTTCAGTTGAGTTGCTGGCTAGAGGCTCTGCCTCTATGTTCTCCTCAGTTTGGCTTTGATGAAGCTGTGAGGACTGAGGTTTCTCTTCATCTTCACTCTTCACAGGGACAGGGACAGGAGTGAATGGGAACTCTGTGATATGGACCTCCTCTGGCCCTTGAAGCTGCTCTCCCCACTGACTGGTCCAGAGTTCCTCTTGTTCCTCTTTAATGTTTGGGGGATCTGGGTCCTCCTGAAGCTGCTCTCCCTCCTGATTGACCCAAAGTTCCGCCTGTTCCTCTTTCATGTGTAGGGGATCTGGGTTCTCCTGGTCGAGACTGGGGCTCCAGTCCTGCTGCTCAGGGGGAACCTCTTCTTTACAGACCAACAGCTGCTGGACGTCTGGAGGCCAGGCTGAAATACACACAGATTAGGGTTGTCACAATAGTAGAATTTCTAACTTTGATAATACCAAGGAAAATATCAAAATGCGATACCATTTTCAATATCACAGGTGGGGGAGAAATAAATACTTTCTTTTTACGCATGTGAAACATCATATTGCCTCCTGGCCTCTGCAGCATAGACTGTTTACAAGCAATTAAGTAAAAACACAGACACAGACACCCAAACAGGTCCTGTAACCCTCAAAGGCCGCCCTAGACTAAGCCCCTGTTCACACAGTACGCCGAAGCAACGCTCAACCGAAGCTGTACCTATGCTGAACCCACAAGTTTCATTTAGGCGTCCTTGTTAACAGGCAAAGCGTTCACACCACCTGCGTGCGTGCCACGCTGAAGCCTCGCCGAAGCCACGCTCATGCCGTGCTCAAGCGATCGTTCAGGATTGACGCCTATTTTCCAAGCGTGACGCGTGAAGCCAGGCATGAAGTCAATGGGAGTTGTGGCCGGCTTCACGGTGCGAGAGTAGACGCTGAGAGGAAAAGAGAAGGCTTCTTGTGTGAACAGTAAGGCATACATTCAGCTTGTGCCTGCTTCAAGCTTCAGTTCTGCTCACGTTCGGCGTCCTGTGTGAACAAGGGCTTAGCCCCTGTTCACACAGGACGCCGAAGCAACGCTCAACCTAAAGGCGCTGACAGGGTTCTGCACAGCCTAGACTTGCTGCCGACTAGCGGCGACAGCGAGACTGTGCATCCTCTAAAGTAACTCGGCGCGTTGGCTGCGGTACACGTCCAAAACACTAGGTGGCTTGTGGTACACTTATGTCCATTACATATGACGTTATCGTGTCGTTTACCAAGAACTTGCAATCATGTCGGTGGGGGGACATTTTATTGTCCCTCCATTTCAAAACTCATTCCGGTGAGCCTGCAGAAGGCTTTGCTAGATGAGGGACAAGCACTGTTAAATGATTTCCTCATTCGTCACAACAACTACGTCAGTGGATGGATATGTGCACGGCCCAAGGCAACGGCCAATCACAGCTCTCGTGCTGGTTACATCACGTCCGCGTTGACGCTACCGAGTCACATTTTTGAGGAGCTGCACGCCCCCTCTGCCGAGCTGCCGATAGAACGGCCAGCTGCGGCGACCCCTCGGCGCAGGTGATTTCGCATAAGCATAAAACCAGTTTTAGGCGTTAACAGGCGAGGCCGTTCACACCACCCACGCGCGTGTCACGCCGAAGCCACGCTCACGCCTTGCTCAAGCGATCGTTCAGGATTCACGCCTATTTTCCAAGCGTGACGTGTGAAGCCGGACATCCAACGAAGGGGGGCACATCAGGTAATTTGGTCGAATACCATCGAACTTGTGATATTTTTTAACTTTTGGAAGATGACAACTTCCTCTGGCCAAATTTTAACAGGCTAAGGTACAGACTGTCTCTGGAGTATTTGAAGATTGTGGAAGAGATAGACTGGCTTGAGAGACTACAACAACACTGTCAACAGGCCGGAAGATGACCGCAAGAATACCTGTCCGGAATTGGATACTCTGATGCTACGTTATATTTGGCTAACAATGTTGCAGGATCCAACCAAGTTCAACTATCACTTTAAAGTCGACGTGAACTGGAACGGAATGCACTAGCGCGTGCGTCGGACACTGAAAACGAATTGAGAGGCGGACCATATACGTGTCGATGATTTGATTTGACAATTCTGAGGACTGGCTTTGGCATTGGCCAATCCTGGCGTGTTCCACCCCCAAATCGAGTGGGATTCAGCCTGTTGTCATGCTACGCGAGTGGGATCCGCAGAGTACCAGGGAGCCAGCTGCTTCGTGCGGAGCGAGCGGACAATCCGATGCATAGGTGCTGCCTGCCCGCCTGGAATCGCCGAGGGCCAACCCCTGACTACCACGCTCTCATGCATGCGCCATTCACACTATTTCTGTAAATACGATATTCCTGTAATGCACGTTTTAACGAGCCAGTTACATTTCTTTGCATTCTTAGAGATTATAGTTTTTGTTTTTTGTTCATGTTTCATGCAATTGGCCAAGTTAGTAGTTAGTTTATGGGATAGGAATTCTGCCAGATGACAGGCACTAGGCGCCATTTTATACTTCATTTGGAAGAGAAAATTATCCTGAAATTAAGATTTGATTGACAGCTGCATGTCGTGACATGATTGGTTGAAATGGGGTAGAAATTTGATAGTACTAGGTGACGTCAGCAAACTGTAGATTGCTGTTATCAATGAAATCTTGAAAAATGAACTTTTGATGTGAAAAAGTGTGAAAAACTAAAGAAATTAGATTTTTGTGATTTTTTTTGCATACATTATTAAATAGGTGCACTGCATACCCAGGTATTTGAACTAAAAGAAAAGAAAAGTCATTTTTGGGTTCAGCTCGACTTTAATAGTTGGCCTACACAAGCCCCCCCCCCCCCCCGCCCAAAAGGATGGTGGGGGGTGAGCGTTGAAACATACTCGCAGGTTTATTTTGAAAGCTGTGACCGGAAGTCGTCCCTGCTTATTGTGGCTAACTTGACGCTGCTCCTTTAGCTACACGCGATTGGCACTCCGGACTGACTAACCTGCTCTGTGCAGCTTCACTTCACAAGGTTTCAACACGGCATGGAGCAGCATCCTCTGGCGACGGATCTCCTGCTCGGACCGGTGAACTTTTTCGTACTCAGCCATGGTTTTCTCGAAAATCTCCCGCGCAGCCGCAGTTAGCCGCTCGGTGAGTAGCGCTCTCAGCTCCGGGATTTCAGAAGTTTTTCTTTTTTCGACCAGCAGCAGAAAGTCTTCACCAGCGGTGCTATCCGCTCCTGGACACACGACACACCCTCAGAAGCTGCACCGCCCCGCACATTTTACTTATTTTAGTAGCACTTTAGCCTTCCGCCAAAACACACGAGAACACACACAGCAAACCCTAGCCATCCATGCAGCAAACGCGATATTTTTTTCCCATGGTGGCGAAGGCATGACCCGCCCCTCTCTGCCTCTGATTGGCTGACTACACCCGGCTGCTCTAATCAGAGGCAGAGAGGGGCGGGTCATGCCTTCGCCTAGCCTTCACCATCATGGGGGAAAACATATTGCAAACGGGAGAGGAGTCCGAGGAAAAGAAAAACGAGCAGCGCCGGAGTCAGCTAGGCGCAGTACCGCCCTCCACAGGATTATTTCTCCAACACATCTGCAGTCTTGATTTTTGGTTGGGCTCCACCGAAAATGAGGGTCTCCCTTTCCAGTGGGCTCCGAGCAAAGGCTTGACATGGGAGGGGAGGGGGCATGAACACCAAACGGGCTGACATGTATGGGGGAAAAGCTTTTATTGTAGTTAGTTAGGTCGTTAGTCTGTCTTTATTTCTGTGTCATGCCATATCTGGCCCATCCCACATGGGATTTACAAGACATAACTTTAAACAAGAACATACATCATCCGGTGATACATATGTGAGCAAAAATAAACAAAATACACACACACATGTGTGTGTATACACACACACACACACACATACTTTTTCATAATTTTTTCGAAACGTAGTTACTCCTGATGAAGAGCTTTTTTACAAACTTGGTTTCTCTCGATAGAGAAACAACATTTATCCTACATAAAATTATTTCTTGCCAGCCTATTTTCTTCCATATCAAGTAACTGATTCTACAACTGAGCTATACATATCTTCCAGCGAGCCTCACCTGGTTCCCAACCCATGTCCCCCACTATAGCTAACTTCGGTGCATATTTGTGCACACACCCAGAAAATACCTTATTGCCGTTTTGGACTGATTCACACATAGAAATATGTCAGAGGCCCCGAACCCCAGCAGAGTAATCAAGCACAGGACAAACACATGCTGAGAAAAGTTTGGAGCATGTTTGAAAACTCATATCCTTCAGGATATGATTGATGATTTCCCAAAGACTGTGACACCTTTTATTAAATCTACGTGTTCATCAAAATGAAAACCCAGATATTTATGAATCTACATAATTCAGCTTATGTGAGCCAACTTTAAACTGGTAGGTGCTACAATCGGATACAAGAGGGATTCCTAAAATTAATTATTTCTGTTTTCTTTTAATGACCAGTCTCCATTTTTTACACCATTCCTTAGTATTGGAGAGCATTTGTTGCTATTTTTCTTCAGATGGTGATAGTAAAACAATGTTGTCCTGTCCATATACAAAAGTATACATAATTTCCTTTCCACACATTATCCCACAATTTAAGGCATTAATTTCTCTAGCCAAATAATTTATATAAATTGTGAACAATGTGGGAGATAAGGAATCCCCTTGTTTTACCCCTGATGAAGCCAAGAACCAGTTTGTGCAAAACTAATTTAATTTTACACTATGGGATCACTGTAGAGAGATTGCATAGCTGTATAGAATCTTACATTGAACCCATACCGGCAGATTTAGAACGTTTCATTTGTTTTTATGATTTATTCTTACATTTTCCACTTTCTCTCAAGTACCCCCTGTAGTACCTTCACCTAATCCGAGGGGTGTGCGTACCCCAGTTTGGGAACCACTGCAGCGGGCCCAATTTTAAATCATATGATACAGTATACTGTAGATGACATAAGGCATCCATTGGAACCAACCATGGCATGCTAGGTTGTAAGGAATGTCATGCTAGGTTGTCGGGAATGTGGCTAAATATCACTCCAAGTTGGGCTAAATTTTGGTGAGGCAAAAACACTCTCAAATGGGTCGTCTTACTCACAGCCTAATGTTAGCAGGTATGTGGTGTGTGTGTGTGTGTGTGAAAAGATCTACAAATGAACAAATGGGATTTTTTCCCCCCTCTAGAAAACACAACATGAATTTCTCAAGATTCATAATTGAATCTAGAATAGGCTAAAAGAAAAGAGTTGCTTTGGAATTATTTTGTGTTCAATCTTTTCTTGGGCAGCCCTCAATCCAATGTTGGGTCCCAAATTGGCCCTCAGTCATCCAAATTTTGAGAACCCCTGAACTAAGCCATTTCTACCTTGAATGAATTACCATGTGTGACCTTAATCCTTCACTCCGGGTGAATATTTTACCACAAACTAAGCAACTAAATGGTTTCTCTCCTGTGTGAATTCTCATGTGTCTTGTCAAGTCTCCTTTATGACGAAAACTTTTATCACATTCTGAGCAACTAAATGGTTTCTCCCCTGTGTGGACTCTCATGTGTATCTTCAAGTGTCCTTTAGAACCAAATGCTTTACCACAGTTTGAGCAACCAAATGGTTTCTCACCAGTGTGGACTCTAATGTGTTGCTGCAGATGTCCCTTGCAGCCAAATCTTTTGCCACAATATGGGCAAATATAAGATCTCTTATGACTTATGAGGACATTGTTTTTCAGTGAGTCTAAATCTGACTGAGGTTCTCCAGTCTCCTTCCAGTCATCATTACTGTTTTCAGTCACAGGTTCAGAAGCATCTGGAGTCTTGCCATCAATAAATGGCTGTAAATGACTAGCTGGATCTGATACTCCACAGTCCTCTCCATCAGCTTTTGTTTTCATCCATTCAGTTGAGCTACTGGCTAGAGGCTCTGCCTCTCTGTTCTCCTCATTTTGATTTTGATGAAGCTGTGAGGACTGAGGTTTCGCTTCATCATCTTCATTCTTCATAGGGACAGGAGTGAATGGGTACTCGGTGATATCAGCCTCCTCCGGCCCTTGAAGCAGCTCTCCCTCCTGACTGGTCCAGAGTTCCTCCTGTTCCTCTTTAACGTACGAGGGCTCTGGGTCCTCCTGGACCAGACTGGAGCTCCAGTCCTGCTGCTCAGTGGGAAACTCTTCTCCACTGACCAGCAGCTGCTGGACGTCTGTAGGGAAAGCCAAAATACACACATTAAGGAAGAGAGTTAAGTTAACATAAGCTTGTTACCGTTACTTCATAATGTTAATGTGATCATTGATCATGTGCACACGGGTATTTAAAATACTTGTGCACATGACAGCCACCGTCTGCCACTGGTACATCTAACCGGCGGTGTCCGGCGAAGGAATGTAGTGAAACCACCAGGCCAGAGAGCAGAGAATCCTGATTTTCAACATGCTGAATGGCGCTGACACCTTGACTTCCTGTCAATGTTTTCAAAATACAAGTATTCGGGATGAATGTATATTTATGGTCCGACAATGACAAGTTGTGGCACTAAGGCCCTTTTGACGAGCTAGCCCACCTGGGCAGTAGGCACTGAGGACATGGGAATGGGAATACACTCTCAGCGCCCACAGTGTCTTCTCTCTCAGACCATACGCTATGCAATCTTGATAAATGGGTGTCCACCGGGTGCGACAAGGTTGAAAACAGACCGAACTAAAGCTCAGAAATAAATAAGAAGGATTTTGGATCTGAGAATGTTGGTGTTGTAAGTTTTGGATGCCTTCACGCCTTGGATCTCGGAGTTTTGGAATGAACAGACATTGTTGGAAAATTTAGACCGTTTCCCCTCTCTAGCTTGGATTGGAGAAGCCGCAGTGGAAACTTGCTTGTTGACAACAGCGCATCACAGCCATTAGAAGCGATAGGCTTACGTTTGTCCTTTATTCCTTTTGTGTTGTAGGTTTGAACCATTGAACACAGTTTGGAAGTGCTGCCACTTGTCTAGTGGGGACTGTTGGCGGACTGGTTTGACTACTTGTAACGCTGTGACAGCGTGCTCTGTTGAGTTATGGTTCACAAGATAGCGGTGTTATCTATGTGCGTAAAGTGGCTGCTCTCGTGCTGTTAGTAAGCAGTGTCTGATTTTTCTCACCCATGATTATGCGTGTTGTTGTTCATGTCCAAACCAGGTTAAACGGGTGTGCAATGTGCATGCAATACACACATCATAACTATAGGAAATATAAGATGAGTGTGTGTGCATAAAGTGCATTCCAGTAAATTAATTGCGATGATTGAATTGCCTTTCTGAAATATAAGATGAGTGTAATAGCATGTTACTGCCCCCTAATCAAAGTCTAAAACGAGGCCAGTTCCATGGTGCTGAAAGGGCGCACATATCGCTGTACTCGACATCACGAGATAATTAAATGCAAGCACAGGCGTTCTCGGCTTCCGTAACGTCGCTAACGAAAATAACATTTAGTTACAGTAAATGTCACCAACCTGCTGTCTGTAACCCCTCTTCAGAATTTAAAACAGTGTCCAGTAGCTTTCGTTGCCGGTCGTTCTGCTCTTTTGAACGAGAAACTTCCTCCTCGTACTCTGCTATCGTTCTTTCAAACAGCTCAAATATCTCGTCAACAGTCGCAGTTAGTCGCTGCTTCAACGCTCTCAGCTTCAGGACTTTAGACATTTTCACACAGGAGCAGGAATTTTTCCTCTTGAACTTTTTTACAGACAAACGTTGACCTTCAAAGCTCAAACAGGCCGCTTCAGTCCATAAAAGAGAGCCGCTACTTGTTTTTCTTCTCACGGCTTGTAACGTTAGCGTGTTGTTGTTGTTGTTGTTAGCAACTCTAGCAAGAAATGGAATACACTTTGCGGCTTCTGCCTGTTTCAGTTATACGCTGTAACGTATAACGTTACTCGTTATTGTATAAAAGTCAACCATAGACTGTAAAAGGGTCAAAAGACAATTGGTCGATATTTAGCTAGCGTTGTGTTGCTCCCTGTCTGTCCAAAGATAAACTGTCCCATTAGCAGCTAGCTAACGTAAAAGGCTTTGTACTTTGTAGGCTACCGGGAGGAAGACTCGAGTCTGAGGTTGAAGGAAGCGAAGGGCGCGAGCACCATTCGGATTGATTTATCCATACACATAACGCTACATCTGCTGCTTCATTAAACATGTAAAGCAGACTTTAGAAAGGAAAGCAACTGAAAGTAATCCTCCGATCACGAAAGCAAGCAGCAGACACCGGCCGCCATCTTGCGAATGTGAAACGTCACGTTTCTTCTTCTTATAAAAGTTTTGGCAGTTTAGAAGCAGCTTAGGTATAGCACCGCCCTCCACAGGATGATAGGAACTCCAACATCCTCAATCTTGATTAGTGCACTGCAGAAGGCACACTACACTACAGGCTGACATATAGGGAAAAAAAGCTTTTATTCAAATTTGTAACTATCTGGTATTTCTATCTTGGGCTCAGTAGAAAGAAAAAGAAAAACCACCAAATATAGATAGACCCCATTTGAAGACCCCAAGGTTGGGAACCACTTAGTCCCACGACTCTGGCGCCTATGGTCTGACAGTCCTCTCACTCTCTTCTCCTATTACAAGTCTAGATATGTAAGAGATTCCTACATGCAGACAGCTTTCCCCTCGATTTATCCAGAGGCGTTTGGAGTTTGGACAGCCTGACCAGATTCTTCCTCTGCCGCAGTTGTACATATGGCTTGTGAGAAGAAAAACATTTTCAGGATTCAATACTCTATTCATTGCCATAACAAGACCACAAGCATAATAACATAAATGTGTGTGTATGTATAAATATACACACATGCATATGTATGTATGTACTGTATATATGTGTGTGTGTGTGTGTGTGTGTGTGTGTGTGTATATATATATATATATATATATATATATATTTACTGTTAGATAGTATATTTCAATTCAGTCTGCTTCATCAATATTCATTGAAGAGTAATTGCTTACATCTTTATAAAATAAACAATGTAAACTATTACTAATATTACATACAATTGCATAGACATAGATGACAAGGCTAGTCACACACAGCTGTGTAGACTATACCATTTTTGTTTTTTTATTAGCAGTTTACTATTGCTCTTTAATAAAGTATTTCTTCTCCGATTATAATTTTCACTCAGATTTACTCGATGGAATAATTTTTAGAATACTCGATCACTAAAATAACCGATAGCTGCAGCCCTAGTTGGGCACTTTTTTTTGTTTTACATGTTGAGGAGCATCTTGTGTTTTTTGTCATACTACAGGATACCTTCTTCAAAACATAATTTTTTTTAGACACTTTTTGGGGACATTTTTACCTTTAGACAGTTTAAAGTTGAGAGACAGGAAAGACTGGCAGAGAGAAGGGGAAGACATGTGACAAAGGTCCTGGGGCAGATTGGACCCCAGCAGGACATCACGTTTTGATGGTGCTGACTGAGGCACAGGACACCCCTTACTCAATACAGTCAATATAAAACATTTTCAAATAACATTTTCCAGTTTGTGTCAGATTTTGTGAGATTTCAATTAGTCTTTCCCTTTTATCGTTCATTTATATGACCAAATTATGTATCACAGTAGCTTGTTTACTGTATATCAGGATATATATGATTATACTGAAAGCCAATCAATAACAGCTAATTACTGCCCACCCTGATATTAACGAGCCTGTGACAGTGAAATAAAGCTCACGTGGGAATGCTGAACATGAATTTAAGTCAAAGAGCAGCAACACTAATTCTCTCTCACACATTAGCCAACAATAACACAAAATGTGCATGAGCACAGCAGTATTCCGATCTGGCTGCATCCCGAACCACAACATTGCATCCTCCCGAATGATGAATGATGGATGTGTCTCTCTAGTTTATCATTCTGTTCCTGCTGAACAGTTCAGTTCAGCTCAACTAACAGCTTTGCAGCTTCACATGCCACTGCCCTCACCACAAACACTTTTCTTGACATGTGAATACTGGAGAAAACTTGTCCCACAAACACTTTCTGCTCAGTATGGAGTCTCATACGCAATTAAAGAGGACATTAAACATTTGATCATCTGACTCTAGTCTAGTTCCTTTGCATTTCACCTCAAACAAGACAGGACACTGCTTTCAAGGTTGTCAGGAAGGTGGCCAATTATCAATTTTGGCGAGGGATTTTTTTCTCTCCAAATAGGTAATCTTACTCAGCCTAATGTTAGGTGTGTGTGTGTGTGTGTGTGTGTGTGTCTCTGAAAACACCTACAATTGGACAAATGGGATTTTTTTTTCTCTTCTAGAAAACACAGCATACTGTACATTTCTCACATGATTAACAATTGGCACAACCTTTAGTCTAGAGTAGGCTATTAAAATAAAAGATTTGTTTTGGAATTATTTTGTGTTCAATTTTTCCTTGGGCGGTCCTCAATCAAATTGTGGGTCCCAAATTGGCCCTCAGTTATCAAAACTTTGAGAGCCCTTGAACTAAACAGTTTCTACCTTGAATGAATTAACATGTGTGACCTTAATCCTTGACTCCTGGTGAACATTTTACCACAAACTAAGCAACTAAATGGTTTCTCTCCTGTGTGAATTCTCATGTGTCTCGTCAAGTCTCCTTTATGACGAAAACTTTTATCACATTCTGAACAACTAAATTGTTTCTCCCCTGTGTGGAGTCTCATGTGTATCTTCAAGTGTCCTTTAGAACCAAATGTTTTACCACAGTTTGAGCAACAAAATGGTTTCTCACCAGTGTGGACTCTAATGTGTTGCTGCAGAAGTCCCTTGCAGCCAAATCCTTTGCCACAATATGGGCAAATATAAGATCTCTTATGACTTATAAGGACATCATTTTTCAGTGAGTCTAAATCTGACTGAGGTTCTCTAGTCTCCTTCCAATCATCATTACTGTCTTCAGTGTCAGGTTCAGAAGCATCTGGAGTCTTGCCATCAATAAATGGCTGTAAATTACTAGCTGGATCTAATACTCCACAGTCCTCTCCATAAGATTTTGTTTTCATCCATTCAGTTGAGCTACTGGCTAGAGGCTCTGCCTCTCTGTTCTCCTCGGTTTGGCTTTGATGAAGCTGTGAGGACTGAGGTTTCTCTTCATCATCTTCATTCTTCATAGGGACAGGAGTGAATGGGTACTCGGTGATATCAGCCTCCTTCGGCCCTTGAAGCAGCTCTCCCTCCTGACTGGTCCAGAGTTCCTCATGTTCCTCTTTAACGTACGAGGGCTTTGGGTCCTCCTGGACCAGACCGGAGCTCCAGTCCTGCTGCTCAGTGGCAAACTCTTCTCCACTGACCATCAGCTGCGGGACGTCTGGGGGGAAAGCCGAAATACACATGCGTCACTATAAGTTAACCTAAGCTTGTTACCGTCCATCCATCTAATAAAGGCGAGAGCATCTGTCTGTATGTCTGTCTCCTTCACGTATCTCAAAAAACGTTCGTCTGATCGACTTCAAACTCGGGGAGTGCACTTCGGGAGACAGAGTGCAGTGACGAATTTGGTGCAATTTGGACGTTCAAAATGAATAAATTTGAGTTAAATTTCGCCCCACCCTACCGAATATGAAATGAGCCCTTCCACAACCACAGCTCAAGCCACAAACACACACCTCCCACAGGAGGCACTTAAACTAGCCAAGAAGAGTGGTGGTGGTGGCAGCGGGACAAGAATGTAATGAAGTATTTTATCAGACAAATGTGTTGATCACATTCCAATAACAGTTACAAAGGCATTGTATGGACCTCACTGCTTTTTGGCATGTATGGACAGTGTTGGCAGGCTGACCAGGGCTCAGACAGAAATTTCTGCATTGTCAATCTGGTGTGTTCCCAAGATCCATAAATGGACTATTTACACCCAGGTGTAAATAGTTGACTTCACGGAAGAAATGCCAACATATTCCCCAAATCATACGACCAATGACCTATCATTGCAATACGACCATACACATCTGCTAGACTAGCGCCCCTCAGTGGCAGAGAAAAAGTACTATGCGACTTCCGCCCAAAAGCAAGTTGAAAAAGCGACTTTTCTTCCAAAAAACGTTAGGACTGGGGTGTGGGTTAGGAGTATGGACAGCAGCAAACTGGTAGCCGAGTGGTTATGACAGGCGGAGACTGGGCTGTTATTCACACGACCGCTAGCGGTGAAACGTGATCTGTCTTTCAAGCTACAACTAACAAAGTATCAATATTTTTTCACAAGTCTCTGTGTATAATAACAAAGCTACAAAGTGACAACAACTACATCTGACTCACATATGGTCATCCTCTCAAACTCCACTATGAAACTCACAAAGCCCTGGTGGCTGAGTGGTTAAAGCTGCATGCTTCGCAATCAGAAGTTCAGTGGTTCGAATCCACCAATGGGTTTAAGCAGTCTGTCCAATGCCACAGTTTCGATGTCAGGTCTGGTACCACGTAAATACATATGAACTACAGTTGAATAGATTCACTTCAATTTACAGGTCCGGTACTGAGCTACAGTTGAATAGACTCACTCCATTTTACAGGTCTGATACCATGTAACTATGAACTACAGTTGAATAGACTCACTGCATTTTACAGGTCTGATACCATGTAACTATGAACTACAGTTGAATAGACTCACTGCATTTTACAGGTCAGGTACCATGTAACTACATATGAACTATTTGTAATTAGATATGAACACCAATGTAATTACTAATTACATTGGTGTTCATGTCTAATTACAAACAGTTCATACATTGTTATGGACCTGTAAAATAAATGTTTACTGAAAAGTGCTATACAATCAAGTGTATTATTATTATTGCAGAGTGCAGACAATAGTTGTCTATTGTGAATGCGGAATGTGGTTGCAAACAATCTATTATGGCTCACATGATAGCAGTACTATCTATTATGTGCATACAGTGGCAGCTGTGGCGCTGGTAAGCAGAGAACGTGTCTGATTTTTTCTCGCCTGTGATTATGCGTGTTGTTCATGTCCAACCTAGGTTAAATGGATGTGCATGCATAGCCTGGGTAAACCCATCCCCCACGTGACCTGCTCTCAGACCTGTTCTCAGTCACTATGTGATGATAGTGACTGGGAACTGAGAGAGCAGGTCACGTGGTGGCTGGGTTTACCTAGGCTAGTGCATGCAACAAACATGGACATTCATGATAACTGTAGGCTATAGGAGATATAAGATGAATGTGTGTGTGTGTGTGTGTGTGTGTGTGTGTGTGTGTGTGTGTAAAAGTGCATTCCAGTTCACGATGATTGAACATAGCCTACAGTATTTATGAAATATAAGATGAGTGTAGCATCTTCTACTCTACTGCCCCCTAATCAAACCGGTCTAAAACCAGGACCAGACTGCAGGCCAGTTCCATGGTGCTGAAACGGCTCACAGTGCAGTGACATGCCTGTGATCAATTATCTCGTTATCAAGAGAAAACTGCTTTGTTACATAGAGATCACGAGATAATTAGATGCAGGCGTTCTCGGGTTCCGTAGTAATGTTAGGCTAATCTGAATCACATTTAGTACAATAAATGTCACCAACCTGCTCTGTGTAACCGCTCTTCAGAATTTAAAACAGCGTCCAGTAGCATTCGTTGTCGGTCGTTCTGCTCTTTTGAACGAGAAACGTCCTCCTCGTATTCTGCTATCGTTCTTTCAAACAGCCCAAATATCTCTTCAACAGTCGCAGTTAGTCGCTGCTTCAACGCTCTCAGCTTCAGGACTTTAGACATTTTCACACAGGAACAGGAACTTTTTACAAACGTTGACCTTCAAAGCTCCAACAGGCAGCTTCAGTCCATAAGACAGCCGCTTGTTTTTCTTCTCACGGCTTGTAACGTTAGCGTGCTGTTGTTGTTAGCTACTTTAAAATGGAATTCGCTTTGCGCCGTCTGCCTGTTTCAGTTTATATGCTGTTAATAACGCTACTATACTCGTTATTGTATAATAACTGGGTCAAAACCATAGACTTTGCTAGCCTTGTGTTGCTCACTGTTGTCCTGTCTAGTCAAAGATAACCTGTCCATTAGCGTTAGCATCTAGCTAACGTAAAAGGCTTTGTACTTTGTAGGCTACCAGGAGAAAGACTCGGGTCTGAGGAAGAAGGAGCGTTCAGATTAGTTATCCATACATAACACTACATCTGCTGCTTCATTAAACATGTAAACCAGACTTTAGAAAGGAAAACAACGGAAAGTAATCCTCCGATCAAAAGCAGCAGACACGCCGTCACATTCTTCTTCTTCTTCTTTCAAGTTTCCGGACTTCCGGTAGTGTAGACGCTACTACTGCCCTCCGCAGGACAAGGTCAGGATATAACTACCTCAAACACATTTTCCGCCCAAAACTTTATTATCAATCATTCTCAGGACAATACAATAGAAAACAGGACAGGAGATATTATGTACAGTCTATGGACAGGACAGACAGTTATACAGTGCAAAACAGGGAGTGTTAGAGCAGATACAAATTACAACTTAAATCAGCTGACTTTTCTTCTCATGAGAAGGGATGTCTGTCTCGGATACAACCCTCTAAAAAATATACTAACCTAGATGCATCTTTGCCGGGTTCCAAGATAGGAACTACAACTGCATGCTTCCATTCCATTGGCAAACAACCCTCAGGCCATACACTAAACAAAACAAAAAAAATCGAGAACAAAATCGTCTAAATGTTTAAATAATTCACAAGACAGCCCATCTCCGCATTTTGGGTGGACAAGTAGTTTGCACTGTGTGACGCTTTTACAATTCAGTAGGTGGCGGTAATGCAACACGGAAGGATGCCAACCGCCATACAACTTAGAAGAAGAAGAATCTCACCACCACCACCAGCAACATTGAATGGTTTCGTCCGTCCACAACCATACCCACAACACAGAAAACTCCCTTCTGCCAGCCACATTGGTGTAGTCCGTCCAGTCCACAGACGCGCGAAACTTTCGTAACATTTGCAGCAATGGCGTCGAAAACAGGTAGGCGTGTGATGATCTGTGATCCATGGTGTGATCCCCCCAACGCAACGTTTCCCTTGTGGAATCTGCGGTTAGAAATGGGTATACGCAAAGCCAGCTGAAAAATAAATGCGTATACTATACGCCGTATACCCTGCTGCTGCACTACACCACTGGTCATTTCTGATTTGATTGACTCGGGAAAGTTTTGAAAAACACTTGCTAACGTTGGCTGCTTGTGTTTAGTAGACACTGCTGGCTGGGCTGCCTCATGTATTCTCAAACAATCTTTTCATTTGGCTATTGGCTTGGATGTGCAGAATGATAAACTTGTGTCTTAACTTCAATGTTTGTGGTGTTCAGGTCGTCGTGGGGCGAAGCGCAAGGCGGAGGCTGTTGAGAAGGTGGTCGTGGAGGGTAAAAAGGGGAAAGAAGAAGTGGAGGAGGATGGCCTGCTGGAAGGTCAGAGGGTGGTCATTGAACACTGGTGAGTGTTTGGGTGCTGACTATTCTGCAGCATTAGTCATAAAATATGACTCATGTGTAGTGTATATCTAATATATGACTCATATTGCATAAAACACAGCCACACTTAGTGTATATAGAATAATAACAGTTCACACACATCTGTCCCTGATTGTTGAACTCTTGCCATTCCTTGCAGCAAGAGCTGACGAGTGTACGGGCGTAATGCCGAGGCGGTGAAAACTGCCCTCCTGGCTGCCCGACCCGAGCTCACTGTGGTCCTGAACCCCGAGAAACCCCGCAGGAACAGCTTCGAGATCACTCTGGTGGAGAGAGAGAAAGGTGAGGAGGAGGGAAATTCCAGTATCAAGAGTCAAGTCACCTGCAACTCAGCTAATGAGAAGGGGGATGTTGCTGCATAGCAGCTGTCAAAGTCATGATGTCTGGTAGCCCCATAACGTGACGCCACTTACTGTACTTACTGTACAGCAGTCGGCGCCACACAGCGTTAGAATCCTCAATAGGTGGACAAGGCTGTTAAAAAAGCTCTCCTACCCGTATCCGACCTCCGATTGCAGATCCGAAAGATATGATCGTCCGCCTAGTGAAGCCAGTAATTTAGCCGGAACACCAGCGCTGTTAAAATGATACTGCTTGCGTGAAACAACCATTTAGAAGCAGTCTTTGCTCTGCCATGTTGTTCTGGTTTCTAAATGACATCTTGCCTGCAGTAACTTCACGGCCCACACTTTGGAAATCACTGATCTAGAAGCTCTGACCTTGAAATATTGTTGTTCAGTAAATGGGGACCACATATTTCATACTGCATAGTTTTTTTTATCCAGTTCCTCTAACTTACTCACTTCACTCTAATCCTCTTCGCAACAGAAATAACCCTGTGGACCGGAATAAAGAAGGGTCCGCCTCGTAAGCTGAAGTTCCCTGAATCTGTCATTGTTGTTGCTGCTCTAGAGGAGGCTCTGAAGGTTGAGTAGCCCCCCACTGAAGGTTTGTCATTCCAGCATTGGCTGATGGGATTAACATAATTGGAAACAAAATAATAATAATGGATTGCATTGCACAGTAAAACAAAGTATTACTGATTTGGAGGTTGTTTGTCCAAATGTCTTGTTTATCTTCAACATGGCACCTGTATCAAAAAAGTTCACTATTCAGGTTATATAACAAACACCCTGTTGACGTTTCCTTTTGTTTAGAGCCATTTGTCATGAACTAAACTCAAGATTTTCTTTACACGTCTTTAAATATTGAAATACTGTTTATGAATTGCCAGCTGAGGCAAGCCGACTACAACTACAACACCAAGCTGAGTGCTGCTAGTCTATCTGCATCCAGCAAACCTGCTGGAGGTGACAGTTGAACCTTTATATAATGATGATTCCTTTCAGTGGTGTGTAAGAGCAAACTGAAGTGGTCAACAGCACACAGGCCACAGTTGATTTACTGTAGGTTTTGAAATCGACTGATGAAATTGAATATATTATTTTTAAACTATTTGCAATTTTGCCATCTCTTAACAGAAAGACAGAAATGTTGTTGTTTTTTACTCATTCTTTGCACAACTTGTTACTGCTAATGGTTGAGACTGTTGGCTTATAGGTAACTTGAGCCATTTTATTGTGCTTTTGTTATGTCTCCAGTGCAGCCCAGTGTCCCGCCTGTGTGGCTGCGGAGGCAGAATGATGAGGACCGACCAATGGGAAGATCCCAGTCCCTCCTCTGATGATCCCAGCTCCAAGCGCACAGATCTGGATGCATGATGGTGACACTATTGGTGCATCTCTGAGCCATTACACCAAGAGATTCAAGATTCAAGACTCAAGTTGTACAGTCCTGCTGTTGTTATAGTTTTTTCCCCTCGTTTCCCAACTGTTTATTGTACATTTGGTCATATACATAAAGTGACCCCCCCCCCCCCCCGCCCACATGATTCTGTCTCAATTTGAGGTTTCTGCTTCTAGCTTATCCTCTAGCCCAGAGGTTCTCAAATGTTTTTCAGCCAAGGACCCCTTACAAGATAGAAAATATACCGGGGACCCCCTCATTCTGATTTGTGATTTTGGGCTAAGCTTAATTGTTTCCACGGTAATGTGCTTTACTTTTAATTTGATAGGTTTGTTATTAGAATGTAATCCACAAACCATTTTAGATTTAAAGCATAACCTATTTTCGTTGATTTACAATATCACAATTTGTCAACAGTACAGAAAACCACTATGCAACACAATCAATGACAGCCAAGATATTTTGATAGACTAGCACCATGTAGGAAGTAGTTTGAGAAGGAAAAGGTAACAGGTAGCATTTTCTTTTTTAATTAAAAAAAAAAAAGTGTTTTTGTTTTTTTACCTGAAAACTTTTCGCGGACCCCCTGGCAAAGTGCCACGGACCCCTGGGGGTCCGCGGACCCCCATTTGAGAACCACTGCTCTAGCCTGGTAATTGGTAAACCAGCCCGTCACGTGAACTCACATTTCATGACGGGCTGGTTTACCAGGCTATCAGTCCTCTATATAGGGAGGGGTTTATTTCTATTTGAGGAATAGTAGTACGACTCTGGGAGTGGATCTGCAGGAGGGTCCAAAAACTGTTTTTGCTTTGTATGATTTGGAGGAGAAAAGTAACTTACAGGTGGTCATTTGTCATAGTCCAAAATAGTAATGGTTTAACAGTACTCCGTTCTGTTTGAGTCACACCTGTGACCATCAAGCAATATATTTATTTATTTGGCAGAACATTCTTTAGTTAAAATTTGCTAAGTGGGTGGTGTCTGTGGGCTCGGTGTGGTTCAGTTACGATTGTGATATCATCAGTGATGATGTCATCAGTGATGTCACTTGAGCAATAGAGCTCAACAGTGAAGTCACATGCCTTTTCGTGACGTCATTTGCCCTGGAAGTAAGTTCCGCATTAATTTTCTCCATAGACATTTAGATAAATCCTTATATGAGTTTTATGGCTGGAACCAAGCCAAACCGTGACTTACTGAATCGTGAGTATAAAACATTCGGTTTAAGCAAGAACAAATAACAGATCCCCCCCATCCTGTTATTTTTTGTTCTTGCTAGAAGACTGGTTGGTTGGCTTGGTTCCAGCCTTAAAACTCGTTATATAAGGATTTGGCTTAAATATAATTTGAAGAATCACACTCCAGATCAGTGGGTGGCGGTAATGCACCAGAAAGTTGCCAACTGCCATTAAAACCAACAGAAGAAGCATCGCCATGAGCTTGGAGTTCGGAACCCTATTTTCCAGCTAACGTACAGTACATTTTCGCGATTAACGCTACTTCGTAAGTATTAAACATTAAATAATAAATTATTGGTAGTCGTCAGACGTTAAGGGAGTAGTTTGGAGTTTGAGTTCACCATTGAAACAAGGTTTGCTGGAACTAATGTTAACACTAGCGTTAGCTACGCTGTAGCTATTAGCTAGCTTGCTAACAATATGATAGCAAAATAATTCTTTTTTTTTTACAAGAAAGTCTTAATGAAGACTTCTCCATCAAACTTTCTATAAATGACTATAAAGTCTATTGACAATATCTTCTCTAATATTACTGTAGTTGTTATTGTTGTCTAGTGTTGCTTCCCTTTCTTATGGGGGTAGAGTTTAAATACTTGCATTTATTACTATCAAATCATGAGATTATAGTAGCCTACCCCTAAGAGTTTCAGAGTTTATAGGCCACATAAATAAAACTAATTAGGACCTTTGTGTATTTTTGAGTCATGTTTATGATAGCTACTTCTCACTCTAATAATATTCAGCAATGTCAGATTGTAATATCTGGGTTATTTCCCACTTTTTGACATGACCACACCCATGGGTGGGCCCTGGATTCATTATGAGGAACACCTGGACCTGTTTGATCATTGCAAACCTGACCTGATGAAGTGCCTGTGAGGGCTCGAAACATTGTCATTTTTAATGTCAAATAAATCAGAAAAATATTGGGAGCTACCAACAGTGTCGTGAGTCTTCCTGAATCCCCTTCAGAACATATCAACCCAGGCAGAATCACATTCACAGACATTACAATTATTTATGAATATGAACATTCATATTCATTGAAGGTCCCAAAATGTTCCAGTCTGAATGGAGAACGAGTGCGATCAGTTAACTGATCGCAGGTGATGGATTGAATTTGACTGAGCTTGTATATTCAATCAGTGTCAATACTGTCATGGTAACAGAACAGTATATCATTATCTTGACATGGCTTTATAAAATACCATCACTCTTCATAGTTCACTCCTGTTCTGGCAAAGTTATCCTGCTTAGGGAGTAGGACGGACCTTAAATGTGTTGTTGCTAGTTTGCTGGATATCTTTTGTTGCTAGTTCTAACACTGACCTTTTCATGTTAGCCATGGCAATGGAGGGTGCAGAAAAGATGGGTGAGGATGCTCCAGCTCCTGGGGCTGGGGGCAACAGGATTGACCTGGAGAAGGAGACGGAGCTTCGCTTCGAGGTGGATGCTGGGGAACGAGTCCAGCTGGAGCTTCTCACAGGGATGGCCGAGGTGTTCGGTTCAGAACTGAACCGGAACAAGAAGTACACATTCGGACCGGGCTCCAAGATAGCAGTTTTCACCTGGCAAGGCTGCAGCGTGTCTCTCTATGGGAAGATAGAGGTGAGGAGCGCGCCTGTGCAAGTGTTTATTATGTACGTATGTGTTAATATGTGTTGGTTTCTCTTGATGTCCTCAGTGGCTCAGAGTGTTTTGAGAATTGACGGAGCGATAGTTCCAATAACCCAGCGTCTTTCCATCGCCCCTACAGATGGCGCCCTATAAGTCCAGGGACACTCCCATGCTGCTCTACCTTAACACACACGCTGCCCTGGAACAAATGAGGAAGCAGGCAGATAGAGACAACGAGAGGGGGCCGAGGGTAAGTGTGTGTTCAAGTGAGTTAGTGAAAGAGAGAAATGCAGCTGAGACGACTGCTGGCTTGAGTATAGAGACAGTCCGCATGTCTGGGAACGCCCACAAAATGTTAAACGGCTGGCGCGCGAGTGGGGTAAAACCGCCGATATATCTCATGGGCTGACTCACCAAAAGGCGGTGCTGTGGCTCTAAACTACATGTTTGGGGGTTCTAGAGCAGAACACAAGACGTCTGCTCAGATGTGCGTTTACTGCGGTGGTTAAATCCCCGATCGTGTCTGCCTGAGCTGGGCTATCAGCTAAATTCTAACTTTGCTGAATGGATAAAACGGGGGGAATTTACCCCACCCTGACCCCGCCCCCAGCCAGGCTGAGCCAGCTAACCCAGCGTCTATTGTGGGCGTTCCTAGAGCCTGTATGGGCGTTCCCAGACATGCGGACTGTCTCTATAGAGAGCCAAAGTCCCTCCCCTTCCGGTCTGGCCCTATGCACACCAGCGTCTTAGAAAAATATGAATGGTGGTGATTCGAATGGTGAGAGAATTGTGCCACGTAGTACACTTATGTTTGTCGATTTAAAAGTTAACTTTGCAAGTCAAGAAAGTCTGAGTTTGTGGTAAAACTCAGGCACTATAAGTTATACATGAGAAAGACTACGCACAACCAGTTGCATAAGTGTTCTTAGCTCTTCTTATGTTTTTTAATTTGTTTTTTAATTTGTTTTTAACTTGTTTTTTAATTTGTTTTTATACTGTCTTATCGGCCGTATCAGCCGCTGGCTCATCCCCTTCTTAAGTTATTAGTGTTGTGTTATTTTATTTATCAGCCGCACCAGACGTATGCTCTTTTATATTGGCTCATCGTATGTCTAAATGTTGTTACATCCCGATTATTTATGACATCGTATGTATGGTTTGCACTTTATGTTTTTACGTTTCAAGCCTCTACGCCTTGCTGTAATCCAATTTGCCCTTTGGGACATTAATAAACTACTTGAACTTGAACTTGATAAGTGACGTCTCTCCCGCCAGGCCGTGTTGGTGTGGCGTATATTGTGCGACACGAGAGATGTAGTTGATTGAGCGGTTTCATACAAAACTAAACGTTAGGTTTCAGTTTCACGACAAACTGCGACTTTCTTGACATGCATAGTTATCTTTTAAATTGACAGAATTTACATGTGGACCTCATGGCACAATTCAAACGGGATCAAAAAATATATAGTCAATCGCTGTTCATATATTTTAAGACGCTTGCTCCTCGCGTGTGTCAGTTTTCAGGGATTTTGTATTGACATTGGCTTACTTCTCCCCCTCAGGTGATGGTGGTGGGACCTACAGATGTGGGGAAGTCGACAGTGTGCCGGCTACTCCTGAGCTATGCTGTAAGGCTGGGCAGGAGGCCGACACTAGTGGAGCTGGACGTCGGGCAGAGTGGGGTAAGAAGTATTGGGTTTACCATAATAAGCTTGCAACGACCATCATGATGATGATTTGGAGGTTTCTTCATCAAGCCCTAGTCATCGAATCATCTTGAATGTATACAGTACATACCTAGAATACATAGGCCTACATGTAAGAGTTGTAGGACTAATAATGCAGTTTTTCCACCGCACGGTCACTCGAGACTGCTCGCTTTTGGTAGTACCACATGGTTTCCACGTCACCTTTTGGTATCGCCTCAGCTCGCTTGGAACCTCGATGGAGGTGGTACAAACAAAAGTACCATGTAATCTGGTACTGGTACCTGGTACTTGCGCAATGGAAAACCCAAAAATGTGTCGTTGAGCCGTTACCATGGAAACGCAGGATAAATGGCAGGGGACGCAACGTGTTCATCAGCAAATGTAAAAAGCTCTCCAGCAAATTCAGTAAATCCTGTAATTTAAGGGGAGGGGGTCTTGATGGCAAAACCAACACGTAAATGTTAGTTCTGCATTCCTCTTGTCAAGGTTGTCTCATGCTACTGGCCTGAGTGGCCTCCAGAATATTATCATTGTGTTCTCTTCAAGGTGTCTGTACCAGGGACGATGTCGGCGCTTTGCATTGAGCGTCCAGCAGATGTGGAGGAGGGTTTCTCAGTCCAGGCTCCTCTGGTCTACCACTTTGGCTCCACCACCCCAGGGACCAACATCAAACTTTACAACAAGGTGAGAAGAAAGAGAACCAAACCATTGATTAATACTAGAGGGCACTTGGTAGAGTTCATACCTCCGCCACGGCATACCCCCATTGCCACGCCTCCTTTTGGCCAGAGGGCGTGGAAAGTTAATCAGTTGGTCCTTGTCCGTGATCAGTCTGTCTACAAAGTGTCATGGTGTTACGTGAATCCGCCTGGAAGTGAGGCACCTTTTTGTGATTGAACACGCCCATTGCCACACCCCCTTTTGGCCAGTGGACTTGGAAAGTTAATCAGTTATAAGTTGGCCCATGAGCCATGACCTACTTTGCTACTAAGTTTTGTGGTGTTACGTGAATCCGTGTGGATGTTACCGTAAGCACCGTTTTGTGATTGGCCACGGCCATTGCCATGCCCCCTTTTGGCTAGTGGGCGTGGAAAGTTAATCAGTTCGTCCTTGGCCCATGACGAACCTTTCTACAAAGTTTTGTGGTGTTAGGTGAATCCGTTTGGAAGTTAGGCGCCTTTTTGTGATTGAACATGCCCATTACTGGCCCATGCAAAGTGAATCATTTCTAAGTTGGCCCATGACAAACCTTTTTCCCAAGTTTTGTGCAAATCCGTTCATCACTTTTTGAGATATCCTGCTGACAAACAAACAGGGGTGAAAACAACCTCCAGTCAAAGGCCCAGCCAACTCTGTGGCAGAGGTAATAACGCGCCGAGTGGCAGTGCGAGCTCTAAAGATGAAAGGAGTGTGAGGCTACAACAACACCGCAGGTTCAGTTTGTGTTGAACCACTCTGCCATGACATCAGATATCCTTTTCTCTG
This sequence comes from Poromitra crassiceps, assembly GCF_964638095.1. NCBI lineage: Eukaryota > Metazoa > Chordata > Actinopteri > Beryciformes > Melamphaidae > Poromitra > Poromitra crassiceps. The sequence goes on from NC_139634.1 coordinate 17,133,107, forward strand.
TGCTCATTTCATTTTCCAACCCCCTCTCATCTTCCCCCTCTCCCCTATCTCTGTCCTTCCCCCTGTGCTCGCGGTGCAGCTGACGTCCTCCCTGGCTGACATGTTCTCGCAGCGCTGCGAGGTGAACAAGAGGGCCAGCGTGGGCGGCTGCATCATCAACACCTGCGGCTGGGTGAAGGGCTCTGGATACCAGGCTCTGGTCCACTGCGCCTCAGCCTTCGAAGTGGACGTGGTGCTGGTGCTGGACCAGGAGAGGCTCTACAACGAACTCAAACGAGACCTGCCCCACTTCGTGCGGGTCGTCCTCCTCCCCAAGTCGGGCGGGGTGGTGGAGCGCTCCAAGGAGTGCCGACGGGAGGCCCGCGACGAGAAGATCCGCGAGTACTTCTACGGCTTCCGCGCCGTGTCCTTCTACCCCCACGCCTTTGACGTGCGCTTCTCGGACGTTCGCATCTACAAGATCGGGGCGCCGTCCATCCCGGACTCGTGCCTGCCGCTGGGGATGTCTCAGGACGACACGCAGCTCAAGCTGGTGCCCGTGACGCCGGGCCGGGACCTCACCCACCACGTGCTGAGCGTGAGTTGCGCCGAGGAAGTGGAGGAGGGGGCTAGAAGGGGGGTGGTGGAGAGTCCGGTGTGCGGCTTCATCGTGGTCACCTCTGTGGACACGCAAGCACAAGTGATGACTGTGCTGTCGCCGGCACCCAGACCGCTGCCCAGACACACCCTGCTCATCATGGACATCCGCTTCATCGACCTCAAATGAAGCAGCGATGAAGTGGGGGCCGGGGGAGGGAGGGGGACTAATGTGGAGAGGAGCTCTGCTGAAAAGGATTGTATGGCGACTGTTTTTGTTTGGCGGATTCTGTTTTGCTGTGAGTCTGTGCAAGGCATTGGATAGGAATTGCAAGGGGCAAGAGGAAAAATATAATTGTTGTTTGAAGAACTTTAAGTATTGAATTTGGTAGGAAAAAACTTCTGTAAATTTAATTTAGACTATTTTATAGACCACACTGTACAGATTGTTTGATGTATTTCAGGCAATATTTTATCTGTATTCAGGGTTCGTCCAAAGTCTTGAAAGATTGGAAAATGCTGGATTTTAACAGTCATGTTTTCAGGGTTATCAATATGCTTGTATTTGAATATACTCTTGATTTTCCACATAATCTGGTCTTTCAAATGAAACTTTGAAAATAATTATGCATTAAAGAAGGCTAGAATAGCTAGATAAAGTCCTTTGTTGATCCATTACTCTGGAAATTAGCAAGTGTTAAATAAATCATGATCAAAACATACAATCAAAGTTAATATGAACAGCTGGTAAAATAATGATTGCTGTGGGTATAAAGGAATGTGGTAAACTTTATTTTTCGCCATTGCATTTACACTAACAATTTAGATATGATGATAAAGGCTTTGAGAGTCTGGAAACTTTTGGTTTTGGTACCTTGAAAGTGCTTGAAAAGTGATTGAATTTTATTCTTAAAAAGCTGTATGAACCCTGTACAATATTGTAATTTTTCCATGATAGTTCTTGTCCTAAGCAATACATTTTTACACATCTGTTCTGATGTTACATTTTGAGTAGACCTATGTTCCATGCTCAACACATATTCCTTTTTTCTTATTGTTCTATTTTAGTTTGTCACAAGAAAAAAATAATTGGAATTTTGAATTTCACTGTTAAAGTTCCAAAAAGTATTATCCATTCTTAAATCATTCTTTCCAATAATATGTGTAAATATACTTAAAATGTAGACGATATTAATTGATTGCCTCTACAGCATAGGCTAATGTAACGGATACAATCTACTATTCATTCCTTTAATCTTTGGAAAATGTACATTCATTCAATACGATTTAAGTGATTTCACAATCACTTAAATCGTATTGAATGAATGTACATTTTTTTGTTTTAGACATTTGTCAAGGAAGTCTTCACTCCTATTTGTCTTGCAGCAGGATATCTCAAAAACCGTTTTCCTATTTCCATGAAACTTGGTGAAACTTGATTACAAATCCTAAGGTTATGTTTGCAGGGTCAACAAATTAAACCTGCAATTGTATCAGACCACCAATCCTGGAACTAATGTGTCTCTAGGGCCACTCTAGAGAGTCTAGGCCTTTATAAAATATTGCAGCACCCCTATAAAAAAAATTGAATTTGTTATTGTTTGTTTTGTTTTATTGAAATAAGAACAATAAGAGTTCAGTGGCAGTTTGTTGTGTTATCTCCTGTGCCTATATTAACAAGCCATGATGCTGGTGCTTATCAGTTACAGATACATTTTTTTTTTTTTTTTTTTTACATAATGGTACATGACCAACTCATTAACACAACATACTAGACATGCAGTTGTGTTTATGACATCCCTTAGACCGATTTGTGATCTACCATGATTGTTATTTGATCCCATAGAGACACTCAACAATTGAGCCAAGATAGCCTGGTATTTGCATACTTCAGACAACACCAAATCTTAGTTTGTGGGTGTTGGTGTCTGTGGCGGTAACAGTCATGATTGTGATGTCATTAGTGATGTCACTCGAGAAATTGTGGTGTCATCAGTGATGTCACTCGAGCAACTGTGATGTCAACAGTGTCTTCTTCTAACCTGTATTTTCGTATTGTGTAAAAAATAGATTAGTAAAAAAAAAAAAATCTTCTTTAGTTAAAATGGGCTAAAGTGGGCTCTGTGGTGGTGGTGTCAGTCTTCAGAGTCTCCACCCTAGGAATCCTAGTATACATATACATTTAAAGGTCTGGTGAGTGTTCTCCTCATGGTTCCCCTGACCACACCCACTCCGAGAACCAGGGCAACCTCGCTCTCTGATTGGTTGTTCATCCCACCTGAGGAAGGACGGACTAGTTCCGGGATTCCGATGTCGGCCTAGCAAGTAGCTAACTAATTTGCTAGGGCTAGCTGAAGGAGGACCGAAACGACACACACCCTACACATAAGAGGGTCCACACGTCACATATTAGGTATTTCCAACTTGTTTTTTCATGCTCTTCGTAATAACCAGGTTGTTGACTGTGTAGTTGTATCGTCAATCGTGAATGAAACACCATTCGGCCAAGGTAAAACTTCCATGCTAGCCAGGTAACGTTAACGTTAGCGAACTACTTTAGCTTTAGCTGTATGGCTCTTATGTGGAAAATGACCGATCGGTGTCGCAAAACAACTTTGAAGCTAGTAACAGCTAACGTTAGCTGGTTAGCCAGACGGGACTGGGTTGAAACCTTTATATTTTGTCGCTGTCTGTTTCAACTAACCTACACAACGTTAACGTTAGCTGGATAGTCAAGAAGTTTAGTTACGTAGGCAGTTTGCTGATGTTAATCCATCGTGATGTGAGTGAATTATGCTATTTTGGCGTTAGTTATCTTGGCTGACTCTTCACACTGCCCTGGCCTGTTGGTTAACGCTCGGTTTACTTTGAAGCTTAGGTATCTAACCTCTTCATATTTTAAATGCCGGCAATACAGGCCAACTGGCATTAATGCTGCATCAAACAGCAGCTAGTAGCTGTCATTGTGACAGCAACGTGATTGCTTGGAAATTGGATCAAACTTGCTTGAGTGGCCACTTTATGTAGCTTGCTAGCTACAGATTGTTGCGGTGACATGACAGTGGTAGGCAAGGCTCGACGGGGAGATTTTAGGATTACATCCATTATGGGGAGGGGGATTTGTTGTGGGGGCAGATGAGACATGATTAACAACAGTGCCTGAGTGGGTCACACTGACACTGCATCGGCTACAGCTCTGTATTGTCAGTGCTGTTGATTGTTGAAAAGAGGGGTGTGTCCAAACTACTGTATCAGATTCCACTATCACTCCGGATCTGTTGTCAGTGTGCTCACACACGGACTGGTTTTCATCTGGTGCTGCTACTCTGTAGAGCTGGGGAATCAGATACAGGCTATATAGTGTGAGATAAAGCGCCCAGCCTCGCCAGTGATTGCTGTCTTGATGGTATTTTGAGTTTGGACTTGTGTGAGCTGTGTGTGAGCTGTGAGGTGTTTCATTTGACCCACCTGAGGGGTTTTCGGTTATATGGTAGGCTGATTGACAACTTTGCGTGTGCGAGTGAGAGACGGATGGATAAAGAGAGAGAGAGGGAGAACTGTGCAGAACAAGTTTATATGCCAGTGTTGGTCTTTGTTAGTCAGCCTCAGTGTTGTGAAATAAAACGGTAACAGAGAGAAAGTGGTCAGGTTGTGACAAATATCCTGCCACTCCCTATATTAGCTCTGGCTTGTAACCTTAAATGGAAATCACTCATAACATTGAAGAAGTTATAGCCTGTGAAATGAAACATGGACAATTTACAGTACCATTATTATGTGCTTGTCTGTGTTCTTCTCCCTCTTGTTATTGGTAATGCATGACTTCAGCTCTTACATGTTGCCTCTTGTCTTCTAATGAGTGTGTACCGTCACTACCGTGCTTTGTTTTCATTTGGATTGTCTCTTTCTTACAGGGACATCCTACTGGCACAGTAGGCGAAAGAAGACAGAACAGAGGATTGCAGACGGGTGGCAGCGGGGGGAAAAAGGACTGATATGCATCTGTATACATAACAACCTTGCTGCATATGGCATTGTTTGAAAGGCAGAGAATGGGAAAGGAGGTGTATCTGCAGAGAATTTGGAGGTGGGAGGGGTCTGTACACCCAGACCCATCCAAGTGTGGCGAGACCTTGGTGACATACATGGGAATGAGTTGATTTTACCCCCACATTGATGCAAAGACTGAAGACGGGGGGGTCTCAGAGGGTCCAAGGCTAGGCTAACGGAACCATTTTACTTGCAAAAACAAGGCGTAAACGTCTCTTTTCTTTTTTAAAGCAGCATTTTTTTTATACCTTTTATTTTTTGTTTGTTTTGTAAGAAATTCCAAATGGACTTTTGTTTGACGTTTAGCAGCCACTAGCCACTGTTTTTTTTTTTTAAAGCAAATCTGTTTGTTTAGATGTTTTTTTTCCTCTGCTGATTTAGTTTGAAACGCTGGAACTGTCCCGCCTGCAGCCATCCTCAGCCTCTTCCACCCACCCAGTGCCTAAATAACCCCTCTCGGACAAGCACAGAAGTCAACAGCAGCTGCTGTGCTCAATCCCTCTGCCTATTCTCCGCTATGTGCTTGTGCTCTAGCCCTGCTGTCTGTCCATCCACTACCTCTTTGATTTTCTGATCTTTTCTTTTTATATACATTTTCTCTGAGAGGGATAAGCAGAGCTCAAGCACGAATAGCGTTACTGCATTTTTCGAGTTGCAAGAGTAGAAAGAAGGCTAGATTGCTTTGATTTGTAGTTGAGTGTGTGCGAGTGTCTGCGCTTTTGTGTACATGCACAGCAGTGTTAGGGTTGCACTGGTGCCAGGGGGCAACTTAGATTAGATTTATTTATAGTGGTGCAGGTGCACCAAATACAGTTGCATTGAAGCCATACAGAAATATTTATGAATATCACACATATTTTTGTATCATATTGCTGTTGTATAGTTTTGCTTTTTTAAAGCTTCTATTAAAAATATGCACACAAAATACACATATTTAGAACAATCTATACACATGCAAGTAGAAGCTGCTTTATAAAGATCCTATTAGTTTTTGAGTGATTACGGTATATTAGTGCTCCGAGATATTTTGTGACTGGATACTGAGAAAATTCTTATTTGAGTTTTCCCTGCCGTTGCTGCTTTGCATGATACTCCTAGTGTTGATTTACTTTTTCAGTCTGCGAGTCATGGCCCCGCCTCCCGTACAAACATCACATTCACTATTTTGACCAGCAAAGCACCCCTTGTAGGCCGTAGATATCTACCCCTCTCCCCGTCTTCCCCCCCTCTGTCTCTGATGATGCCTGGCTTCAGTAGCGGGGGGGTCGGGGGAGGACTAGGACTAGGTGGCCCTGCGTCCGCTCCTCCGCGTCCGTTTCGGCCCAGTCGTTACGTCCCGGTCACCGCAGCCACCACTTTCCTGGTCGGATCCACCACCCTCTTCTTCTGCTTCACGTAAGTGTCTCTCTCTCTCTCTCTCTCTCTCTCTCATATACACACAGTTTTGTCACTGTTGGTATAACTAATCATGTATGTACCTACCTAGTGTTTGCTAAAGAGATAATGGAAATACCCCCACGCTCTATTTTTTTTAATCTGCAATGACCTTTTTTGTATTCATTTCTTTACCTGTATTATTTGTGCATGGAAAGTTGACTGAGCATAGTTGTTCTTTTCCATCAAGTGTCTTGCTCAAAGGCAGCTCAACAGTAGTTGTTAAGCGTATGAAGAGTGTTACTCATTCACTTCGCACACCCACATTCTTTCTTCAGGGATTCAAGCCTGTTTCTGTAACCTCTAGGCTACCGTCGTCCTGCAGCAGCTCTGTTTTTATCTTGAGATCCACATCAAGAAAAGAAAAAAATAAAGAAACTTTGTTCCTGCAATATGAATTGAATGTGGAATCTTGTTTTCCCCTCCTCATTCCTCCTGTCCAGGTGCCCATGGTTGTCAGAGTACTTCTCCTCTGTCATTCCCATCTACATTGCTGTGATCTTCCTCTTCACCCTCGCCAACTTCTGCATGGCTACTTTCATGGACCCTGGAGTCTTCCCCAGAGGTACACACACACACACACGGACTGCGCAGATTTGAGATCAAAGTGGCATCTACCGTAATAAGTAATCATATTTATGTAGCGTTCTTCAGTAGACTTATGCCGGGGGCGCGGGCTCAGACTACAGAAATTCAGCCCGATATTAAAATGATTTGGTCGCATGCGGGACGACAGATTTCCAGCGTTGGGACCATCGTAGTGTGACATAATCAAATGCAAGAGGTCGTTCAAGCAATTTGAGAGCATGATTTATCAGTTTCACGTTCAGATTTTGGACCCTTGGACTCGAAAAGCCCGCGCGTGTGCTTACATTTGCTCTGCTTGTCCTCAAACTGTACTCTCACACTCAAAAGTGTTCTGCTTGGACAGATTTCCTGCACTCGCACTAAAAAATCCCCTGCTCACACTTACATTTTCTCTGTTTGCGCTCAAACTCGGTGCCTGCATGCACATGTCCTCTTGAATGCGCTCTTGAAACTTCTGCTCATGGATCTCTTCTCTTCTCTCAGATTTTTTGTGCAACAATCGGGTCAGAAATCCACAGCCAATAGAATGCCGGGATAGTGTCACATGACCCCCGACCCAGCGATCATGTGACACTATCCTGGCATTCTATTGGCTGTGGATTTCTGACAGGATTGTTGCACACCAAATCTGAGAAAAGAGAAGAGATCCAAGAGCAGAAGTTTCAAGAGATGCACAGAAGTAGTTTAAAGGGGGAGGGGAGGACATTTGCATGCTTTTGAGTGTGAGCGTACAGTTTGAGGACAAGCAGAGCAAATTTAAGCACAGGTCGGGGGCTTTTTGGGTCCAAGGGTGCAAAATCTGAACGTGAAATTGATAAAGCATGCTCTCAAATTGCTTGAACGACCTCTTGCATATAGATAGGCAAATAATTCCATACTGTAACCATAGCAACTCACTCACTCACTCACTCTGCCTGCCTGAGAGAGGAGAGGGAGAGCCGCAGCAGCATGCAGAGAGGATGAGAAATGTAGGCTACACAATCTATTATATTGTAGGAACAATATAGCCTACCAGCTATTGGTGGATTTTGTGGCCTGTGTTTCTTGCTTTCTGCTGTGGCGCTGTGCTGTCTGTCTTGCCTGCCCGTGCGCTGTCAGTCATGTTTTCACTCCGTGAGGTTATCAATTATGATTTTGTTTTTTTTCACTGCGTGAGAAAATGGACTTGTGGCGTTGTGCCGATGTTCTGCATCAGAGTTGGCAGTCCTGGTCGGGATGAGACTTGTAGTGTTGCCAGTCTCACGGCCAAGGAGGCGCGTCACAAATTTATGCCGGAATGATTGCCTACTTGCCTAGTCTGACACGGCGACATCGTGAGTCTGATCTTGGCTTAGAGGAGCTTTACATCATAGATGAATACAATTAGGAATGAAAATGGATAGAACATCAAGAGTAAGAGCAAAAACGTCTCTTATCACCATGATCAACTACAATTGACTAAAGTGACATAAAACGATCAGGTTTTCACTGTCACTGGTGTGTGTGCGCGCGTGTGTGTGTGTCTGTGTCTGTCTTTAGCGGAGGAGGATGAGGATAAAGAGGATGATTTCCGCGCTCCCCTCTATAAGACGGTGGAGATCAAAGGCATCCAGGTGCGCATGAAGTGGTGCTCGACCTGCCGCTTCTACCGCCCACCGCGCTGCTCCCACTGCTCAGTCTGCGACAACTGTGTGGAGGTACACACACACACACACACACACACACACACACACACACACACACACAATGTCATGGCCTTATTTGACCTGCCTCGGTGCATTCTGATAATCCAAATGTCACTACCCTTTTCCCGGTCAGGACTTTGACCACCACTGTCCCTGGGTGAACAACTGCATTGGACGGAGGAATTACCGCTACTTCTTCCTCTTCCTGCTGTCGCTCACCATGCACATCGTGGACGTGTTCGGCTTCGGCCTGGTCTACGTCCTCCACCACCGCCAGCAGCTGGACACGGCGCACGCCGGCGTCACGTATCCTTCCGCCGGGCGGTTGGGCATGTCGTAGTCAACAAAAGACATCGCTGTAATGCTAGACTTACTTAAATGTGATTTGGAAATACGTTTTGTTTTCATGTGTGGGCACTGGGCAGCATTATATATGCTGGGGAAGATTAACATCTATCTCTACCACTGGAATGTTCAGTGAAATAGTGATAACTAGTATAGAAGTTCTGGCACAGTAAACATGATTTGCTGTATGTGTTGTCATCTCCTTGACCCCACGCCCTCCCAGTATGGCTGTGATGTGTGTGGCTGGGCTGTTCTTCGTCCCAGTAGCTGGCCTGACTGGGTTCCACCTTGTACTGGTGGGCCGCGGTAGGACCACAAATGAACAGGTGTGTGTGTGTACAGTGTGCGTCGAATCATCACCACCATTGATTTCAATTCCATCAAATTCTCACCTGCTGTCTTGTTGTGCAGTTGGTCTCCGTCTGAGTTGGAAAAGGTGCCTGATGATGAATTAAAGGGTGATCTAAATAGAATATGTCCTTTTGTATTCATGTGATTTCTCTCTTGTCTTTCTCCCCTCCTTCCTCCTAGGTGACGGGGAAGTTTCGGGGCGGTGTTAACCCTTTCACCAACGGCTGCACGAGGAATATCTCCTACGTGCTCTGCAGCTCCCAGGCCCCCAGGTCAGCTCCGCCCTCCTTTCTCCACTCCTCTGTTCACCACCCCTCCTTTTACACCGCCTCGCTCCCCAATTCTTCTTTTTCCACTGCCTCTCTTTCCATTGCTCTCTCTCTCGCTCTCTCTCTCTCTCCCCTACTTTTCCGCTCTTGTTGTTCTCATTGTCGACTGCTAGTTTGGATGGAATGTATGACTAAACGAGGCTTCGGTGTGAGCGGCCCTTGATGTTAAAGCGGTATTCCACTTAGTTTTAACACAGGGGTTATTTGGCACTTGACCGCCATGAAAATCAGGATATAAAATACTCCCCAAGATCAGATGCAGCTGGGACAAGCTTGTAGCCTTCCAATTTGTACATAGGGATACCAAAGGGAAGCGAAGGCATTTCATTTAGAGGAGAGTTCCTGTTTGGGAGACCGGATGTACTTATGTTTTAATACTAATTTTCGTGTAAACCAAGAATAGACTAATGACTTAATGACTGCTTTATTGTCATAAAAAGCTGGATCTGTTGTTGAATCTGTTCACCAACAGAACTTGTTAAATGTACGTTTTCAGGCTATTTTCGTGGCCTCATTCACACACTACAAACACTAAACTGGTCCCAGCTGCATCCAATCTTATTGAGTACCGGTAGTTTATATTCTGGTTTTCACAGCGGTCAAGTGCCTCATGCTAAAACTAAGTGGAATATTGCAATTACCAGCAGCTAGTTTATATTGTGTGTACTGCTCTGTACAGTGTACACAGTGTAGAGTGTAGTTGTGTCTCGTGTACAGGGATAATGATCTTGGTGAATGAATGAATTTATTTAAGACAGTTGTTAAAAATACAAATGAACAGATAAAAGCCATCAACGACAATTAAAATTGTTGAGGAATAAAACACAATAAAGTCCATGACTTGTTTCCATTGTGGTCCTCGTTTGTAAAAAACACTCAGTGGTCGGCCCAGGATGAGCCATCCAAGACAGAATAAAACAGCACGTCATCAATTCATAGCTTTCAAGGGGCATTACGTGCTGCCGGGAACGCCCACCTGGCGGTCAAAAAACAAACTTGTTCATTCCGCTGCCAGCGAGTCGACTAGTTTCTCACGCTGTGTTTGTTCAGCCAAAATGCCGGATACCTGTTGTGCTATCGGTTGCACTAACCGACGAGGAGACACGCCTGGCTTGTGCTTTTACAGAATCCCGTCGGAGAAAGAAAACTCAGAAAGGAGGAGGTTGTGGATTTGTGCGATTAGACGTGGTTCAGTCGCTGGGGAGGGCAAATGGCTTTTTTTCTACCATCAAAGTACACACGTTTTTGCGGCCAACATTTCATCAAAGGTAAGCTCAAGTAACGTTAACGAGGTATTTTAATCATTATTGTAACGTTACTTGAGCTTACCTTTGATGAAATGTTGGCCGCAAAGACGTGTGTACAAACGGCTGAACAAACGCAGCGTGAGAAACTAGTCGACTAGGCTGGCAGCGGAATGAACAAGTTTTTTTTTTACCGTCAGGTGGGCGTTCCCAGCAGCACGTAACGCCCCTTGAAAGCTATGAATACACACATCATCAATACACACACCATGAACAGAAACCACAAACAATGAAGACATCATCAATACACACACCATGAACAGAAACCACAAACAACGAAGACATCATCAATACACACACCGTGAACAGATTTTCGCCATCTTCGCTGCTATAAGAACAAGGACCACAGTGGAAATAAGTCTGTGACTTTATTGTGTCATCCTTGTCCATTTTTAAAGGTATGATGTATTTATTGTATTATTGCTTTTTCTTTTGTCAAATCAAATCAAAATCAGAAACCACAAACAATGGAGACAGTTTTACAATGCTTGGCTGTCAACAGCTCATCAGCCATCACTGCTCTTTTACAATGGTTGGCAGTGACAATATTCATATAGTGCCATGTCATGTCTGTGGCTCTTGTAATGAGCTGGATGCACGTGGGGTTTAAACGTACTGTGTGTCCCTCTCACAGGTACGTGGGCCGGTGGCGGGGCTCTCAGGCAGTGGAAGTTCAGCCTCCGTTTCTGAGGCCGGCCCTCACCGAGGCCCAGCTGGAGGCCAAGGTCCTGGACAACGGCATCCAGAACGACCGACACAGCTCCAGGGTAGAGACACTGCGACACACAACCAACACACTGACGACACTAGTTGTGAATGTTTGGATACAGGACCACTGCAAAGACCTGCAGGCATTTTCATATTGTTCACAGATTAAATATTTGCTCTTTGATATGATATGATATGATATTTTCATTTATATTGCGCCCCTCAGCCAACTTTTACATTGGTCCGGGGCGCAGCCCGAGGGAAAAAGAAAAGAAATGAATAGACAGCTGTAGGATAGTCTTCCGTGCCAGACTCTCTCCCTACAACGGGGAAGAGTCTGGCTGCTACCTCCACTCTGGTATATATAGGTCGGCACCAATGGCAGAGCTTATACCAGCAGCCTGTTTCCAGGCAAGCGAGACTAGCTGTAGGATGAAAACCTGTTGATTATTTTCTTGATTAATCACTTAGTTGTTTGGTCTATAAAATGTCAAAAAATGGTGAAACATGTCGATCAGGCTCTAGATGACGTCCTCAAATGTCCTGTTTTGTCCACAACCCAAAGATATTCAGTTTACTGTCATAGAGGAGTAAAGAAACCAGAAAATATTCACATTTAAGTACCGTAAATTCCGCACTATAAGCCGCACCGGAGTATAAGCCGCACCTGCAAAGTTGACTGTTTTTTACATATATAAGCCGCACCGGACTATAAGCCGCGGGTGTTTTAATGGGTTTTTTTTTATTTATTTTTATTGTGTTTTAATGTTTAATTACCATATGTAAGGGTTCATGCACAGAGGGGATTGTCGGGAAAGAGATGGCTGTTTGAGGAAGCTCCCATTTATTAACATTTCAACAAAACAACATAACACAACACCACCTGTGTTGTGTTATGTTATGTTATGTTGTTAAAAGAGGGCAAGAGAGGAAATTAAAACAGAAGTGGATTTATAGTTAGAAAGAGTGCTAAAAAAGAGAGATTTTTTTTTTTTTTTTTTTTTTTAATCCATAGATAAGCCGCACCGTTATATAAGCCGCAGGGGCCAAAAAAGCCCAAAAAACGGGAAAAAAGCCGCGGCTTATAGTCCGGAATTTACGGTAGCTGGAATGAGAGAAGCTTACCTTTTTTCCGTTAAAAAAATTACTCAAACCGATCAATTGATTAGCAAAATAGTTGGCGATTAATGCAATAGTTGTCAACTAATCGATTAATCGTTGCTGCTCTATATATAACACAGCAGCAGTCAATTAAAGTTGTGTTTGTGTGTGCCAGTCCAAGAGCAGTCTAGATCACATGGAGAGCCAGTCAGCTGACGCAGAGCCTCCGCCTCCTCCAAAGCCCGAGCTCCGATACCCTGGCCTGCCGCGCGCCGACACAGAGGGTGAGACAGACGTACACACACACACACACACACACAGACACACACACACACACACACATACACACACACACACACGTGAAGCCCAGCCCAAGTAGTGCCCAGGTGTGCAGCCACCTCACATGTCAGCGCCTCAGGGTTGACCGTTAGAAAGCACACAGGGCAACCCAGATAATTGTTACGTCATATGTCAACAACACATGATTGTTTGGTTTATAATTCACACACAGACACACACGCCTTGTTCAAATGTCACTTTTGGTTTCTGTCCACTCAGAGAGCAGCTTGTTGACTGAAGCTCCTCCTACTCCATCGATGTTCAAATACCGGCCGCCCTACAGCAGTCCAGGAAGGAACCACACTGCCCTCACACACCCCAACAAGGTACCTCTTTTTACACTCACACAGAGACTTCAAGGTATACAAAAAGTATAGACCTACCATTATATAGATACATGCTATTATATAGTTTAGATTGCCAAAGTTAACCAGGTCCCTTTGCCTGAAGGGACCACACAAGTAAACTGACAAATGTAAATAGTGCTCTTTTCTTGTAAATATTGACACAGTCTCCAGACATTGATTTTTCGCACAGCAAAACGCAAAGGGGATGTGGTTAACCTCCATTGCACGAACTGAAGTGGAGAGGGAGCTGAAGTGAAATGGATAGATGGGATTATTGTAACTGAGTTAGTGGGAGGATGTAGAGCATTGTATTTACCAGCGGCGGAGACCCACATATCAGGCCTAGATATTATTCCATAGATGGTTTGGCTGCAGTTATGCCCTCCTCCTTCTAATTTCTGTTGTGGTTAATATCATGCACTTCTTCTTTTTTTTTTACTTTGAATTGATCATTCAGTGGCCATCAGTCGATCAGTAAGTCTCAGCTAGTGTCATCTGTGTGTGCCCTTTGACTGTCTCTGTGTGTTTGGGTGGATCTATCCTTTCCCCTGAGACTGCGTTGACTGGAATGTATAGCTCATATATGTATCCGTGTGTGCATTTACTGTATGTGTTTATACAGTCTTTGGCATCCAGTGGTAGTGCTTGTTCAAGCCAGTCAATGTTTCCAATCCAGTAGTGTGATGATGGAGTAGAGCACCGGTCAAGCATCCAGTTCATTCCCACCATTCCGTTTACTGTTTGTTAGAAACTATAGAAGCTGTCTGTTTTTTTTGCCAGTAATGTCTTCTGCGATGTTATCTATTCCTGTGGCAACATAGCGATTGTCGTCTTTCTTCCTTTCCTCTTTCTCTCCTACCTTCATCCTCATCACACTTTCCTCTGATCTGTCATCCTCTCCCCTTACTGTCTGTATTCGCCCTTCCAATCATCTTGTCTGTCCCACCCCCTCTACCTTTGAACCGTCTGCCCTCTCCTCTCCTCTCCTCTCCTCAGATGATCCGTGGGGAGAGTCTCGACTCTCCAGCCCCCTCCATCCTCCAGTCCAGCCGCCAGCCTAGCTATCGCTCGGAGCCGAGCAGCCTGGATGGGGCCACGGTTGTGGGGGGAGGTGTGGGGGCACGCAGAGGGGGAGGAGAGAGGGGCGAGGGCCCCGGAGGTCCTGGCGGGACGGCTGGTGGGGTTTCGGGGGGCATGTCAGCCTACTCCCTGGCGGGGCGCTCCTACACCTCCTACCCATCCTCTCTGGTCCTGTCCGCTGCCGGTGGCTCCCGCTCCTCCAGCCTGCGCTCGGCGCACACGGCGCACAATGCTCTGGCCACGCTCCAATCGGAGGGCACCACGGACACCAGCTACAAGAGCTTGGCCAATCAAACGCCTCGGAACGGCAGCCTGTCCTACGACAGCCTGCTGACGCCGTCCGAGAGTCCCGAGTTCGAGTCGGCGGCCCACGAGCTGTCGCCGCAGAAGCCCCGCGTCCCCTTTCCCCCGGCGGCGACAGCGGTGAGCCAGCCTGAGGTGACGTCACCCGGCGCCCCGCTGCAGGGCTACACGTCGCCCTTCCTCTCAGCTCAGATCGCCCAGCAGAGGGAGGGGCAGCTGTTCCAGGGCTCTGCCTCTTTCTCCTCCCCCCACAGGGCCTACCTGCGTGCCGTCAGCCCGCCCCCTTCCTCCCCCCCCCCCGGCCCTCCCGAGGCACAGCACCTGCTCCAGCACAACCAGGACTCGTCCCGAGCCCCTCGCTCCTCCTCCTCCCAGGCCCCTTCCTCATCCTCCCCTCGGGCTCGCTCGCTGGAGCCCCCTGTCTCCCCGCCGCCTCGCGGCCCCTCCCTAGGCAAGTCTCAGTCTTCTTACGTGGGGGAGGCGGGGCCTCAGCACAAGCCTCGGCCCGCGGGGGCAGGCGCAGTGCTGGGAGGGGGAGGAGCCGGAGGAGGGCCGCAGGCTCCACAGTGAGTAGAGATCCAGATCCGTCAACCTGCTACTCTGCTTCCTCCTTTCCCTCCTAACCCTCCTTCTTCTTCCTCCCTGGTCTGTGTCAGCCCTCCTCTTCCTCCTTGATCTGTGTGAGTCTTCCTTTTTCCTCCTCCATGATTTTCAGTCAGTCTTTGCTTGTTTAGAGTGAATAAGCCTCAGACGTGACTGAGTGTGAGAGTGAGACTGTTTGTCCACAAGACTGTTTAGTGAAAAGGTCAGTTTAGTTACTGTGTTGTGTGTATGGTGGTCACGTGTTGAAAGCATGGCAGTATGTGTTTAGGCCTGGCTGCTCTAGCATGCTGCTATCTAGTTCTCTCCTTTAGCCTGCCTGTTCTGTCCTTTTTCCTTTTCCTCCACACTATGGATATTTTTCTCTGATGCCTTAAAAGATCGTTGATAGAGAAACATTTTCTTGTTTGTGTGGTTTGATTTTTTATTTATTTTTGGATTACCACCACTCACCTGACGTCCCTTTCTCCCCTGTCCTCATCCTGAACATCCCTCTCCCACTCCCTTTCCCCTCCTATCCTGATGGCTGTCCAATCAGATCCACCTCTCGCCCGGGCTTGGCCAATCACAGTACATCCAAACCAGGGGGCGGGGTGAAGAAGGTGACTGGCGTCGGAGGGACCACCTATGAGATATCAGTTTGAGTGACGGGACGTCCTCTACAGTCTACCACGAAGAGGAAATACTGTCACTGGAAAACTTCCACTTGTCTCTTAGCTGAGCTGGATGTTATTCACTTCTACAAACTGAAAAAAGACTCGTCTGTTCTGATTTCCAGTGCAGGGGACTAAAGGAGCAGGAGCGACTGATACTCATTTTTGTTATCTTTGTAATGCCACTGGCCATTCTTCTCTGCCAGCCTTTCATATTTGAACAAACCGTAACTGGGAACACTGGTGCGTTTTTCACAGGATGAATTTGTCTCCATTTAGCCATAGACTGATGTGATGTGTTATCACGGCTGGGTACAGATCTATCTACAGAACATGCATAGCTATTCAACGGTTCGCTGTTTTACTTTGGTACATTAGCACAGGAAGAGTCTCGACAACGGTTATCCCGCCCTTACGGAGAGGATGGCCTTTATCCAGTGGATGTGGAACTTGGCGGAGAGGATGCAGGACTGTTGACCAATAGAAACTATCACCGTCTCCTCTTCCACGTCTGAATGGACCACACAACCTGTCAATCAAAGGTTAAAATCACTAAGAGGCAGGAGTCCAACTCGGCCTGGAGGAAAAGACCTGTCGGCACCCATAAACACAATATCAGTTTAGTTTTATAAATCTTTTTTTAAATATTGTTTTATATAAATGTATAAAGAATCTTAGAAATTATTGGGTCAAACGGACAGGTATTGAAGATGACTATATATGATGGCGGCAGATGTACTGTGTATAATTATTCACGAAAGCGAGTTTAAATCAGTTGCCTGTTTATAATTGATGGCTGCATCAGCCAATCAGAAACTCTTGTTGAAGATTTCATCATCCGAACAGAATGATGATCATAATGGTGGACAGCTGAAGTGGCAAATAAGTTGAGTTGAGTTTGAAAGCCACAAAGAAATTCGCTCGCAGCACAAACATCTTTGTGGAATGTACGCTTGACGTTTCTGCTAGATACATTATGCAAAATCTCTTGTTTGTAGCTTTAAGATGTCTTTTTGGCGTTCCCCCCCCACCTTTCTTTTTTGCTCCAAATGTTTCGTCTGTCAATCTTGATGCTAGAAAAACCTTAAACCTTTAACAGATGGCCAGCCAAATAGGGGCAGGGAGGGAAGGGCTTATTTATTTCACCAGACAAGAAAACCTTGTAGTTCTGGACACAATTCCAAACCAGTCGCTACCAATCACTGGATATAAATTTAAATTCTCAGTGAATGATGGTTGTTTTTCTTAAAAGGAAGAGGAAGGTTTTGGACAATTAAGGTGGTGAGTCAGGCCACTGAATTGATCTTTTTTTCTTTTTGTAGGGACTGGATTGCAATTGGGGACTGTTTTGATTGGTTTTTGCCTTGAGACCACTCATAGTGAAGCAACCACATTATGTTTTTCTATTGTTTTTATTTGTTTTTACATGATTTCTGAGGCGATTAGTTTTCATTTTGTTTGTCTGTTGATTTTTTTTTTAAACCTTCTGTCAAGGTACAGTTCACTTTTTGCCCACAACCAGGTTTAGAACAGAATCGTTAGAGGCAGGACAGTGTGTATGTGCGTGCTTGTGTGTGTGTCTGTCTGTCAGGATTGGCCGTTACAGCAACGGTGTTTCCCCCCCCATCAAAGTCCAAAGTGGTGTTTAGAGTAGAATGTCAAAGCTGGCTGAATGTAGCATGTGTTCGGGGGAGAACACGCTTGCAGCACACGCACAAGTGTCGTCATCCGACTGTCACCGGTTTGCAACCCTCCCCGGCTTTGTCTTTGGTGTGCATGTGGTTTTGTTTGTCGTGCTGAATGCTTCTCTGGCGTGCATACCCGTGAGATTATCCTCGTGAAGATGCCCACCAGGTTCACGCGCAGGCGGTTCATAAATGAAGCATATTTCTTTGTTATGGCACAAGCAGCTGTCGTAGGGAGGTGAAGAGAACCTGTGTTACTTTCTTCCTGCTCTGGCCAACGATGGTGGCCATTGAACAATTTGAAACTATGTGAGTATATTAAGTATACTTGTATGTGAGAATAAATATTGCTATTGTGGGCTGTGATGAATGGAACGAGTTTCACGAATATCTGTAATGAATATGTTTAAAAAGACATTTCCAAAATGGCCTTATGAAGAGTTTTTAAATGTCTTCTCAGAATAAAAAAAAAGGTCAAACTGATAAAAAAAAAACGTAATGTGTCATGAATCTTAAGTATGTACAGACATTTTTATTTTTTATTTCAGTTCCACCTATCACTGGTGTTAAAACATCTGAGAAACCAGTTGAACATTATAGGATTTTGCCTACTTTTCAAACCGCTTTGTATCATTACAATGTCAGTAGTATATATGCAAATGAACGTATACCTGCACAGAGAGCTTCGCGTTTGCTTGCAGAAACTCACTTCCGACTCCAAATAACCTAAAACGTGTCATCTGACGTAATAAGTCATTTGGAGTCAATTCTGCTGGCAAGTGAAGGGGGAGCTCCTGCTACGGGCAACATCACGGGAAGGTAAACATTGTTAATTTGCATATCGACATTGTAATGATACAAAGCTGGTTGAAAATCGACAACAAAGTGACCCTTTAAGTCTGGGATACTCGACTTGATTTGTCACTTTTGCAAAATGACGAGCCCAGGGGCCTGTAAACCCTCGTCCCAAACAAATCAAAGGATCTCTCTTAAAGAAAATTAACCAAACATGACTGTGCAGACAGGAGATAGTAAGTTAAGTTAGTTGAGTACAATATAAGTGCCTGGGCGGCAAGCAGGCGGCAATATTTGACAATTTAGCTGGAGCTCAGTCAAACTTTATTTAACGTTAGTTTCCATTGTGGGTTAGAAAATGGTCAGGGGGCCACTTGGCACCCTATCGCGGGCCGCATCTGGCCCCTGGGCCATGAGTTGAGCATCACCGCTTTAAGTAAACAACAATATTATTAGTTTTCAAAATAACAGGCAGCAAAACTTGGGAGTGTAAACGCAGTGGTGAGAGTTGAGGCCAAAAAACAATTGGAATACAAAAAAGGCATTTGCACACAAATAACTTAAAGGTCTGTAATAAAAGTCCTAGATCGTTGCTTGATCTGTTGCATGGCTGAATTCAAACTATTGCATCACACAACAAGACCAGTGAAATGTGGTCTAGTTTGTTTCTTTTAGGGTGGACCTTTGCTTACATCAACAGCCGCAGCCTAAGATGAGCATCTAGTAGTGGCAGAATATCTTTCCCTTCATTTCATAATAATTTCTTCTGGGAATAAATAACGCATGGCATGACGATGTTGGAAGAAACAAGGAAAGACTTCATGCAGTCCCTTTCTGAATCCTTCCTCTCCACCTCACTGATCTTTCTTGCTCTCCATGGGCTGGTCTGGGTCGATGGTCTCGGGTTGCAGCTCGTCGCTGCCCTCCTCTGTCTGAGAGCTGCTCTGCTCCTCTTCCTTCTCACTGCGCTCCTTGCTCAGCTTCTTGGATTTCTGGAAGAGCTCGTTCAGGTTGAACTCTCGGATGATGTTCTCCTAGGAGAAAATGGACGGCACATCAGTGTGTGTGTGTGTGTGTGTGTCAGGGCTCCTACAAAGTGTCAGTTTCAAAATTACAGACTTTCATTTCTTGATTTGCTCTGAAGATTTTGGTACTTAGTATGATTTACGCTCATAGTTTCCTTACTAACTACCATATCTCTCCAAGGGCGAAGATTACTCTCAATCTAAGGGGGAGAAATCAGAATATGGCAGATTATGGGGTCTAAAGCCGCAGAAAATGTGTAGTTGTATATGCATATCAGGACATTACATTAGGCCTAGTTTACATGACAACGCTCCCTGCATAAAACGGCAAACTTTTGTTGGGTTTGAGCGTTCCATTTACATGGCAACAGCATTATTGAGGCCTGAAAAATCAAAAAACTGAAATCAGGTTTCAGAGTGGAAATCTCTGATAACACCGCCCTTACCGTCACAAGTGGCAATACGCAATTATTGTGAAAACACGGCTCCACTTCTCGCATGGAAGACAATATAGGAGCATTCAACTAGCCTATCATAACATCAGTCTGATAACGACTTGCTAAAAACACATAATCTGCGATGAGTGCTCGCTATTAATGTTCACTTTGTGCATATTAATTAATAATTTGCACATATCAAATCATTGAACGACCCTCAAACTCACGGCCAGATGCATTGATTTCCTCAAGTGCAAAGTGCTGCAAAGAAAACAGGTCTTTATTATAGGGCTTTACTGGGTTTGTATTCTGTAATGCAACCAATCTGTAGAGCTAGGTGTTTTTACCTGCAAAATAAAGCATTAATTTATTACTGGAAACAGAACAGTCGACTCACTACGGGTTAAAATTGACTTTTCGAAGGCATCAGATATTCTGTGTTCTGTGTATTTCGGATCACACACACACAAAAACATTGCAACGTGCATCAATAAGGCTATTACTTTATTACCGTTATTGTGAAGGTTCTAGCTGAAAGTTTCAGTTTTATTCTGGCTGACTTGTCGCTGTTCAGAGTTGGTGATGACATTTGCAGCTCCAGCCTGCACACGGCCATTGTCATCTAAACATGGACTTGGTAACATTTTCACTCCAAACTTATCAAGATCTGGAAATTACCAAAATATTTTTCCATGCATCAAGTTACATACTTTCCACACCTGTGTAGGAACCTTACTGTGTGGATGACAAGCAACATCTGCTCAGTAGTACATAGTGTATGTTGGATACAGATGGACAAGACCCACCTCGTTGAAGGTCCAGGATACAGCTCTGAGCTTGCTGTCCACCATCGGACGTCTCACGACTTCCCGCCCTCCTTGGAAAAGCACCAATGTGGGCAGCTGCTTGGCCAGAGGGGAGGTGCTGACCTTGTATCTGTATAGGAAGAATGAATCAGATCTCAGACCAACGACTGAGCACACAGGATCCGTTTGTAGAAAGCATGAACAAATGGTACAGTCAGTCACAAAAAAACAATAACAAATAGGAATATTAAACACAGCTGACCTCTCTGACACTTCTCCGTAGCGTCCTGCGTCCACCTTCCCAAACCTGAGCCTGGAACAGTTGTACCTGCAGGACATCAGGCAGGAGTACAGGACATTTAGGCCACAGATCTAACAAAACTGCAGTCATGTGTGTTACATTGGGACGGGCCAATCGCTATAAATGCAGGTTTTTCTGAGTGTATTTTTTTCGGTTTTGCTGTAGAACTCTAATAGAACAATTTAGTTCTGACTATTTAGGCAAATCTGTTTCATAACGACCAACAATAAGTGAATCTGTCAGTTGCACGAGACAGTCTCTTACTTGAGAGAAAGGTCGGCGAAGATGGGAGCGAAGGACTGGCAGTCGGGGGACCAGTTGGCGTAGAATTCGACGATCCAGGTGACCCGGCTGTCCCGCTGCAGCTCCTCCTGAGGAGCAAATCACACTCCATCAGATTAGCACAGATTACCACGGTCTGCATCACTAATCTGTCATTCACACCAACTTGGGTCCAGGGTTGAACAATCAGCTCGAGAAGTGGATCTATTTAACAACTTGAATTAAAAAAAATCTTCCTCAATCAATCAATTAAAAAATGGTGGCATACTGTTTTGATCATAGGGCTATTATGTTTGATGCCACTGCTTTGTTGATATCCAAGTGTCCAATGTCAACATGCCTTGTTGGCAGTTTCTGACAAAGTGGAGAAAGCGCCGTCTGCGCTTTGTATTGTGGGAAGAAATAGCCATCTTTGCGTACCTACCATATTCTACTGCAAATTGATGCTGAATCATTCACCCATAAATGGTAATGTGATTTAACAGTTCCAACAGACTGAACTCAAGGTGATTACCACTGCTTATATGAGAGAAAGTAGTTTAAGTTTAAAAGCCCATGAGTGTGTAATGTTTGTAGTTTGTCTCCCTCTTCTGGCGCTTCTGGCAGTGAAGGAACGTGCGCTGCATTTATGTGGTGTCGGGGAAATAAGTTCCTGATCGTCTCATTTGCTTTTTGTCATCACGCAAAAACTGGAAACGGCTATCAATAGGCGTGTTCGGAATGGTTCACTCATTCACTCACTCACTATTCCCCATGTAGTGTTTATCACTGAACTGTTTGGGGAATGATCAAAAAGGTTTTCGACACTACCTCACTCTTCTTCTCCTTTGGTAAACATGACCTGATTGCATTGTGGTATATGGGAGAAAATGTAGGCTACATTATCTGCTCACTAGAAATTGCAGTGCATTGTGGGTATTTTATAGTGAACTATATATAGTGAATCAAATTAACAGTTGGGAATTCGGACACTGGTACAAAATGGCCAACCCACTATATAGTCCACTATTTCTGTAATAGGGACCGGTTTCAAACAGGGCTAGTGTGTTGTTAAACGCTCTGAGCACTAAAATACAACACATCTTTGTAACGTCCATGTTGTTTCCACATTACAATTTAAAAGCTCATGAACACACATGGAGGAAGGACGACTTCCCAACTCGGGAAAAGGGACAATCCGAGCAGCACGTGAATTCAGCGGCATCGGGTGGTTCTTTGCCTCCACGTCATGCATTAAAATCATTTAGAACACGGCTCTCTCGAATACTCGATTCTGATTGGTCAATCAACAATATTCACCGGTCATTATTTCTCGACAACCGACCGCTGCTCTGCCACACCTGGATTAATCAGTTGGTAAGAGCATTTTGTCCGCAGACGCTACTAATTAGGCCAACCAGTTGCAGCTGTGGTGTCTTGTGTGCCAATTACGAATGAAACCGCTTTGTGTTGAAAACGCTATTAAAAAATTTATTTGAATAATTATTTTTGTCAGATTATTGAATGATTTAGTTGTAGGCCGTGTTCTAAGCGGGATAATGTATACTGAGCCGGTGATTACTGGAAATAATGACCTTCAGGTGAATATTAAGCCCTCCGCTGCGCGTCGGGCTAAATCATTCACCTGTCGGTCATTATTTCCACAGTAATCACCGGCTCAGTATACATTATCCCTTACTTATACAACAGGTAGTTCCGGCCGAGCAATTTGATTGGACAAGAGGGATCCTACGAGTGCCTATATTTCACGATAATGCACTGGCGCTTCACTGTGTGTAGATCACTCCGCTTCACAGCTGCCCTAATCAACAAAACGCTTCACAGCTGTAGAGTAGACAGTAGTAAAGTAGACAGCCTGCAGTTAATTAGGCTGATTAGGCTACATTTTCAGCAAAGCAAAAAGCTGAGGGGACTATTTTTGTTGGCGGAGGAATAAATACAGAAATCATCTATTTTCTCAGCTTTTTGTCATTTTTTTAATCAGCTTTGTTTAATAGAACTGTTGTATAAAAGCAATATCACACTCGAGGTCGTGCATTGTTGTCTAATATTGGCACTGCTGTGATTATCTACGGCACTCGGCCTGCGGCCTCGTGCCTGCGACCGAATCACAGCAGTGCCAATATTAGCCAACAATGCACTCCCTCTCGTGTGATATTGCTTAATTAACGCACACCTAGGAGTTGATAATCCCTTATATGTAACACTCACATCTATGGTCTTGTCACTGAGGTACTTGATGTACTCTGGGCCCATGTAGAGAGGCGGCTTGCAGGTCATGACGAAAGCTGGGGACAACACACAGAAGAACAGACATTAACATTTATATTACACTCAGGGCTGGGCACCAGGGTCTGTTCGAACAAAATGTAAAATGGTCAGACTCTGCGAATCGTCTAATCAGATGGTCAGATTACCAAAGACTGAGATTCTATCTCAAAAGCATGGAAAACAAGACAATATATATTATTTAATTAACATTTATGGTTTTCATTTTCTGATTTTCGTCACACTCAAATTAAGAGTTCTACTCTAGTCATGGATGGCCTGATTAACTGAATGTAAAAGCTTCCGCAGTCACTGTTTTCTTCCTCTGATGCTGGTTGGTTTTGGTAGTAATGATGATTATGTTGTTGCTGCTGTTACTGTTCAATTACGCATGCCTACCTGCTGCACTATGGTCCTGGCTTTGCTTGAATTATTGGTGTCTTGTAAGCCCATGCGGGTTGGGCATACAATGTATGCATGACACAAGAGTAAAATTTAATTCATTCATTCATTCATTCATTCACTCAATGATAATAATGACGACCACTGACCGACACACATGGTCAGGTAGAGGATGCCTAGCCGAATGTCCAGCCGAAAGAAGAGGATGGTGTTGGCCACTTTGCTGAACAGGAACAGGTTGCCCATGTGCTGCTCCAGGGTGACTGAGAGAGAGAAGGGGGAGAGGAGAGAAAAGAGGGATCAGACAGAGGGTGAGCAAACAGAACTGAGCATCACTACAAGGTCAGAGGAAGGGAGGCCGAGCAGTGTGAACCACAATGCAATGTTTACACAACAAAGACAAGTTTGTGAGGAAAGCATTCCCTGGATATTAGCAAACGATGATGACTGTTTTTATTGTAAACAATGACTTGCTGTGACACGACTATCAGCAGAAAGTGTGTGTGTATGTGTGTGTGTGTGTGTGTGTGTGTGTGTGTGTGTGTGTGTGTGTGTGAGACCTACTGGCTCTCCTGTTCTTCATCATCACAATTGCACTGAGGAACATGAGAATCTCTACTTCTCTCTGCAGGAAAGAAAGAAAGAAAGAAAGAAAGAAAGAAAGAAAGAAAGAAAGAAAGAAAGAAAGAAAGAAAGAAAGAAAGAAAGAAAAGAAACCCGCACAGCAGCGTTGTGATAACAGTCAGCAGCTAATAGCTTTAGCCCACCATAGCAGCACTGCAGTGCAACACTACACTACCCCCCATGCTCCATGCTCACCCAGTCAAAGTCGCAGGAGTTCCCGTCCTCTCGATTGCTCGCCAGGTACTCGCACAGTCCCGGAGCCTTGCGGACTACGAGGAAGGCGACGGTCATGAGACACGAGACGATATAATACGGCTTCAGCAGCCATTTGTAGATCTGCGGTAAGTGGTAGAAGAACGCGAAAAGTCCTGTGATTAGACCCATGTTCCCGTGCCGCCGTATGCAATGCAAGCGAAGAGGGGAGACAGAAAAGTGACAGCTGAAGCAGCCTGCTGTCTCCGACTGCGCGTGCGCGAACGGATGGACCGTGACTGCGCCTGCGCAATATCTGGTATGTTTCGTGTTTTTTGGGCGCAACTGCACGCCGTAGATTTGGCGGGTACTGCGAAACATAAACAGTTAGCTGGCTGCTGCTCTAGTTAGATATCTGAAACAATGGACAAATGCGTCGAGGTATCACACAAAGAGACTACAGCTACTAACGTCACCGCGGGAAGCTCCGAATGCCAGACTAGCAAAGCTACCGGGGGTGTTTCGTCTCGCAGGCTGGACCTGTTCAACGGAGTGATGAAGAGATGCCTGGACAAGTACATCGATGATGCTAGGTAGGTGACGTTTAACGTAACGTGAATTTGTTCGGTTGTAACGTTGACGAATTTGGAAGCTAACGTTAAGTTATATTATATCAACTGGATAACCCCTGGCTATGGTATACCTGATCATGTTCGTCCAAGCTAGGCTTCCAGTTCAGTAGCTAGTTACTCAAACGGTTTGTCCCAAACGGCACAAACATCCGATCCCGTGTGTTTGTTGCTACAGTTTTGAGTTGACACTGCTGTCACCACTGACAGTTTTCACAGATTCGCCAGCACGTTCCATCCGCTGTACAACAAGGAGCCCAGGCTGATGGAGAACGTTCACAAGAGCTTCATTGAAAGCTTGCAGGGGACTATACAGGTATGCACGTCTGCCTTTATTCCAACATGCATAATGTGACAGCTCTGTATTCATGCCTGTGTCTCTGTGTCTATGTACCAATTTTGAAGGAGGACATCAACAGAGTGATTGAGGAGGGCCAGTTGCAGTTCAAGCTTGGCGAGCTAGACAAGATGGAAAGTGATGCCAAGAATAATACAGAACCTGCATGGTCAGTAAATAACACTACAGTATATCAATTCTCCTTCCAATACCTTCTGGGTTTTCAGCTAGCACAGGCAGGGGTTCCCAACCTTTTGTGGCTTGTGACCCCATTTCGAC
The DNA here is from genome assembly GCF_964638095.1 of Poromitra crassiceps. Classification (NCBI taxonomy): domain Eukaryota; kingdom Metazoa; phylum Chordata; class Actinopteri; order Beryciformes; family Melamphaidae; genus Poromitra; species Poromitra crassiceps. Next base: position 17,158,941 of record NC_139634.1, read on the forward strand.
ATGCAAAAATCTAGGGACCCCCAGACATTCAAATTTCGGTACAACATCGGTAATATCATCATTGACATCATCAGTGACATCATCAATGGTGTCCCAATTAATGCTGCGTTCGTTTATATCTCGCAAGTCCCAAATTGCCATGTTGCTACTAGCAAAAATCTAATAAAACACCACAATAACTCGGAGTTCCCACTCTTAAACTCGGGTATGATTTCTCAACCCCTAGTTTCTCCCCGCGCGTCATTTGATGTCATTTCAACATGGCCACCCATGATTGTATGAATTTAAAATACATTTTTGGCACATTTTTCTTTTCTTTTCAACAATAGAAAGCTTTCAGAGCAATCCATGGTCTTGCAACTTGAAGCCTTGAAGCTCGAACGCATGTAGGTCGGAGATGATGCGTTTGCCACTTGCCATTTGCCACCTCCGGCCATAAACGACTGCAGCATAACTGAATGCTGACTTTTTTCCTCAGAATTCTGACTTTAATCTGACAATTCTGACAATGTCCTCTATTGTGCCTACATCATCATCTTCATCATTGTGTAATGACCTAGGAACAACTTGTTGCCAGAGCACTATTGTATATATTTTGACCCTGTCTCACATTACTGCCTGACTGTGTCTGTTGCTTGGGTACACACTCAACCCTACTCATCTCTCCTGTTCCCTTAGGCGTCCTAGTGGGGTGCCTGAGCAGGACCTGTGCAGCTTTGTGATGCCCTACTACAAAAAGCAGGAGATCTACCTGCGACGTGAGCTGAAAAAGGTCCAAGCGGAGAATGCTGCTCTTGCACAGAGGGTACAGGCCGGCAGGGAGGGCATTGCTCAGACAGAACAACGCGTTGCAACAGTCGTGGATGAGTTGAAGGTGAGAGAAAGTGGAAGTTTGGAGGAAGGGATAGCATTCACACATGCTTCTCTCTAGACATGCTTCTGTTTGCACTCACAAAGCTGAAGCATTTGTAAGGATGTGTAAAACGGTGCTGGATATTTTTTTTACGTCATCTTGTGAAAAACAGCAATGCCATACATCTGGAGATTAATAAATACAAACTCCTTCATAAGATGCAGAGACAAATGCTAATGAAGGGCAAACTGCACTGCATGCACTGTTCCCACAAAAGTTTGTGAATTTGTGGGGGGGGGGTTAAAGGAGAATTTTGTTTTTGTTTTTAACCTGGAGCCCTCTCCTCACATTAATTATTATCTGACGACTCATCCAGTGTTCTCCGCAGTGTTTTTGTGCCTCCTACGCGTTGTTTGGAGATCAATAGTGTCCATGTCAGTCCTAGAATTGAGCTCCGTCGGGGCCACATGGCAGCGTGCTGTTCCTCCATTTAAATAGACAGTTTTATTCCCGTTTTCGACCCATATCGTCATTATATATATATAAAGAAACATCAGACTGCCAATCTCCCCCGGGCTATTTCCAGCGGTATTTACAGGGATCCCATTTCCTCATTTCGGGTCAGTGTCACCAACTCTCGTCAAGTCCCGCGAGACTTTCCTGCCGGCTGGCCTGTGGATGCTGTGGACTGACTTGACGAGAGTGTGGATGGAGGAACAGCACGCTGCCATGTGGCCCCTGACGGAGCTCAATTCTAGGACTGGCATGGACACTATTGATCTCCAAACAACGCGTAGGAGGCACAAAAACGCTGCGGAGAACACTGGGTGAGTCGTCAGATAATAATTAATGTGAGGAGAGGGCTCCAGGTAAAAAAAAAACGAAATTCTCCTTTAATCAAGGCCTTCAAAGTTGTTGAAAATAGGCATAAATAGACATGCGTCATTGAAAGTGCTTCAATTAGGATTGAGCGTGCTACGTTTGTTCAAATTTTTGTCCCACTGATGATGTCACAATGTCTATGACATCAGTGATGTCATCATCAATCATTATTGACCAAAATCATCTTATGACATCACTGATGATGTCATAGGCATTGTGACATCACATCATCAGTGATGATGTCACAATGTCTAGGTAATCACTAATCAGTGACATCACAATTGCTTGAGTGCCACGCAGCAGCCGAGCTGTGTATGCGAGCTGCAGGGAGGGCGAGCGAGCCTGCTCAGCGGGCGAGCCTAGTTTAACATCATCACCAACCCTCATCATCACCCTGGCCACCAGGCTCCCAGTTTCTCCCAGGAGCCTGCTGCCCCTTCTGAACATATTTACGACACAGCTCAACTTAGTAGCTATAGTTTCCATGATTTCCTCTTAAAAATGGTAATTGTATCCCTAACTGGATGAGTACATGACGACACACACTTGAGCAATGCTTCACTGCTAAAATTACAATTGGAGGTGACTTCTAAAAATGCCAAGTGTTGCCCAAAAGGCAGCAATGGATTGCAACATAAGTGAAATAGAAATGCAAAACAATGCCATGAGTGTTCACAGACAGGTTGTTTCTCTCTCACTTTTAGGCATCAGTCGGAGAAGACCCAAGGCCAACCTCTTGAAGTGTGACCTTCAAATTCTTTGACCTGGAGACGTGTAAACTAACTGTACATAGTGATTTTGTTTGCTGTACCTGTTCGTCTTAAAATAAACTATCAAAATAAACTTTTCTGTGACCGTGACTATTCATGAAACAGTTAAAGAACGGGCACATTTACAGTAGTAGCCTACAGCCTACTTCACAGGGTTTATTGTCTATATAAACATCATTACGGTATTCTATTTTTGATGGGAACTAATATACCTGCCATTACGGTACTTTGGCCATGAAAATATGCCACAAAGAAGCGAGGAGATCAGTTGTTGTCACTCGGCGCATACGTGTGTATTATACAACTTGGCAGACCACAAATTAGGAGAAACCGTTTATTTTCCATATAAATGTATTACTCGTGATAGATATGACGGAAATGTTTTCAACTATCTATGGGCAAAATGAAGCTCAGGGACCTCCCGGCTCCTCAGCGCTGGGTTTCGGACCGGGGAAGCCTCCGCCTCCACTGCCGCAAAACCAAGTCGCCATGGCGGGGCAGATGCCACCGCAGCACGGGGATGAGGGGCCTGCTCTGCGGAAGCCTGGAGCCATGAATGAACCTTTCTATTTACTACGGGAGCTGCCTGGTACTGTGTGATTTTAACGCATAGCTGTATTATGCTTTGTCATTTTGTCGGTTTAGCGTTAGTTAACTGAAAAGCTGTGAAAGGTTGGCTTGGCGGCTCACACTTTGTAAACAATAATAATGTTGATGTTAGTCAACAAGATAAGTGGTTTCTGTAAGTTACATTAAGCTAACGTTGAATGTAAACATTGATCCTGACTGCGATAACGGGTAACGAGATCAAGGTTTAGAGTAAACTTTTACAGTCAAATCAGCTTTTAAAGTCAACTTATCTGGTTTATTATTTATTTTAGGCTATTATGGTTAGCTTTTGACAGGGTTAGCGTTAGGTGAAACGAGGACGTTGTCAGGGACATGATTTGCCATACAGTAATAATTGCTCAGGGAATTTGACAGCAAAGTGCTCACATGTCCCTTCTGTTACGTATGTGGTCAGATTGTGCCTCATGAGGACTGAGAAACCCTCAGACGGTTCGCTTTCAAAATGCTTAGGGACTTTTGCTGCTGGCCATTATTTGAAGTCTTTGGAGATTAAATATTAGCCTGGTATCCAGCCCCATATGCGTCGCCGTTGTAAGGATTAATTTGGACTGGTTACCAGGCTAATTAAATATAGGATGATTGCACAAATGATATTAATGTGTTTTGTTTACTAGTGGGCAACGAGTTAACGGGCAACACCAACCTCATCACTCACAACAACCTGGAACATGCCTACAACAAATTCTGTGGCAAGAAGGTGAAAGAGAAACTCAGCAACTTTCTCCCCGAGTTACCAGGTGGGTAAATGTCATTCAGAATCAGTCGTATTATCCCACAATGCAACATGCACTCAATCACTGATTCCAAGCCATTCATGCACGAGAGATGATTTTGTCTGAATGATATGATATGTGCTGTGAGATCAGTCAAATCAGGAGCCTCCATTTTCTTGGATTCAGTGATGCTGTCAGTTTAAGCACGTGTGGCCCATCGACATAATATAGCTCTGTGGTGTGGCCCCACACTGGCCTGGGAGTGTCCATGCTGTGTGTGCTATGCTGCCCTGAAAGGTAGCGTCTCCACTGTTTTCAGAACCTGGTTGGACCATCATGGACCAGATAAACGAAAGATTGTGGTTCAAAATAAAACCCTTCCAGATATTCAAGGAGTTAGCTGGAGTCAGTATCAAGCTTCAATATGATCGGGGCGTCTCAGATCAGTCTGCCAGTCGATCAGTGCGGTTCAGATTGAACACTTCACACCACAAGATAGTCTTGATTGACCAAACTCCCCCCAGATGGGGGGAGTTTTTCCCCATTTTCGTTTTTCGTTTTCGTTGTCCGTTTTAAACTTTAAAACGGAAAAACGTTTTTAGCAGCTAAATTCATGGCGGGCCACTTAAAAACGGGCAGCGGGCCGCAGTTGGCCCACGGGCCATAGTTTGGCCACCCCTGCTCTAGTGTGTCCCCAGTGAATGTATATGCAAGCCCCACCATTGCAGTCCCAACCCAAACCCCCATCATTACCAGGCAGCAGCTTCCTATAATATAATAGATAAGACATTTAGCTGACGATTGATCCTCCAGATGGATTGATAGTGACTGTCTGAAGGCAGCAGTATTGTAAGAATATGCTCAGCTCACCACCTTCCTCTTTTGTTCCTCGTCTCCTTCCCTCCTCCTTTGTCCTGCCACCTCTGTGCTGCAGGTATGATTGACTGTCCTGGCAGCCAGGACGGCAGCTCGCTGCGCTCTCTGATCGATAAGCCTCCAGTGTGCGGGAACTCCTTCAGCCCTCTGACCGGCGCTCTGCTCACAGGCTTCAGACTGCACACAGGACCGGTATTTTGCTTATTTCCATTATACTTATGTAACCGAGTTATGCACCATATTCTTTGCTGATTTCCGATATGCTGATAGTTTCCAACACTTTTAGCCGATGCCGATATATACACGCATTTTTGCCACCTAGTTTCAAGTCTCTCCTGTAGTGGAATTAACACATTATTACTATGCCTACTCTTATCGTGGCAGATGGCATGCAGACATAAATACAGTGCTTCAAAACGTACATATTCACTGGGCAAAATAAGAAAACGAATTCACCTTTATGTAAACATGCCATATTTTTATTTATGTAACTTTTTCTTTCAAACAAAATTAAGCATTTAGTCAGGTATCGATCGATTAAAACATCGGTTTATCAGCCTGTCAATATCAGCAGAAATGTTTGTTATATAAATTTCATTTTAAAGCCTTTATCGGCCGATATCGATGACTGTGCCGATATCATCATGCATCCCTAAAGCGAGGCCTCGTGAGTCCCGAGTCGTAGCGAGTTGTTGGTTAAACTCACTCGCCAGTATAAAGGCCCGTTAACCAGCTCCGCCAAGAGAGCTAGTTCTCTTGGTGTTGTGGTTAGCCTGTGTGGGCTTTGGAAGCGGGGTCAAGCCCTTGACATGGCTTACACTTAGACTATTACTATTATTAGTTTAGCCTTGCCTTATTGTGACAGATGGGTCTCATTCATATCTTGTAAATGTAATGTTCTGATTCTGGATTCTGATGTTGATCCACACCTGTGTGTGTGTGTGTGTGTGTGTGTGTGTGTGTGTGTGTGTGTGTGTGTGTGTGTGTGTGTGTGTGTGTGTGTGTGTGTGTGTGTGTGTGTGTGTGTGTGTGTGTGTGTGTGTGTGTGTGTGTGTGTGTGTGTGCTATTTGTCCCAGCTCCCAGAACAGTACAGACTGATGCACATCCAGCCTCCAAAGAAGAAGAGCAAACACAAGCACAAACACCATCGACCGCAGGACCCGTTACCGCAAGGTACCGTGCCTATACTGTACACACTCGCACACAGACACACTCTATATGGTACACAGTCGCACACAAACACACTCTATATGGTACACACTCGCACACAAACACACTCTATATGGTACACACTCGCACACAAACACACACTCTATATGGTACACACTCACACACAAACACACACTCTATATGGTACACACTCGCACACAAACACACACTCTATATGGTACACAGTCGCACACAAACACACTCTATAAGGTACACACTCGCACACAAACACACTCTATATGGTACACACTCGCACACAAACACACTCTATAAGGTACACACTCGCACACAAACACACTCTATATGGTACACACTCGCACGCACACAAACGCACTATATGGTACACACTCGCACACAAACGCACTCTATATGGTACACACTCGCACACAAACACACTCTATATGGTACACACTCGCACACAAACACACTATAAGGTACACACTCGCACACAAACACACTCTATATGGTGCACACAAACGCACACTATATGGTACACACTCGCACACAAACACACACTCTATAAGGTACACACATCGCACACAAACACACTCTATGGTACACACTCGCACACAAACACAAACTCTATATGGTACACACTCGCACACAAACACATTCTATATGGTACACACTCGCACACAAACACACACTATATGGTACACACTCGCACACAAACACACACTCTATATGGTACACACTCGCACACAAACACACACTATATGGTACACACTCGCACACAAACACACACTCTATATGGTACACACTCGCACACAAACACACACTCTATATGGTACACACTCGCACACAAACACACACTCTATATGGTACACACTCGCACACAAACACACACTATATGGTACACACTCGCACACAAACACACACTCTATATGGTACACACTCGCACACAAACACACACTCAGGTTTTTCAGGCCACTGACCAGTTTGTTTTGTCTCTGCAGAGACGCCATCAGACTCTGACCCCAAGAAGAAGAAGAAGAAGAGGGACGACGATCCTGACCGCAAGAAGAAAAAGAAAGACAAGAAAAAGAAGAAGGTAGGATAAACTGTCAGGACTTATAGACAGTCCACATAGTTTCCAGGTAGACCTTTCTGATAACCTCTCTGTTTAAGGATAAATTAAGGTGTAGATTTATTGTAGTACTTTAACTGTTCAAATGATTCAACTACCCACGCTGTAGCCCCAGTTGTACAACCCAGAGTTCTGGGTGATCAGAAACATTTGATTTGAGCCCATAATCCACTCTGCACGGCACACAATTGCTCAACTGAAGCGCGCGGCACTATAAATGAGCGTGCTTCACAAAGCTAGAAATGATTGCATGAGATTTCTAGTAATTTTGATTTGCAGTTCTCATTCAGCCCAGATATATCTCTGGCAGATGTTTGGTTTGAATATGAGTAGTTGGTGGTTTTGTATAATTTTTTTTAGCAATCTGAGTTCTTCAATTTGTGTTGTCAGTCATGTCATCCTATAAAAAACCATCTGAACATTGTTAAACAAAGGCTATTGTTGTGTGATGGTGTATTTTTCTTATTCCCACGGCTTTAAGAGGGTAAGAGTATTTGAAGGTGGAAGTCGCAGTCTTCCAGCAGGTGGCGTTACATGATGCATTGGGCTTTAAAATAAATTTTTGAGGAGCAATGAAATGACCTGCTGCTCATAGGGCACCCAAACATTGGTACAGCTATGATGCCCAGCCCTCCCCTCTCATCCGCCGGAGAATATAAACCCAGTCCCTGCCCTCTTTTTTTTTTTTTTTTTTCAATTTCATCATCATGTCTGTTTACCTTTTGTTAATCATTACGTGACTCCTCCTCCTCATTTCCAAGGAAAGTCACTATAGACCATTTTTTTTGTTTGCAAACAACGATTACGTATTTTCGTGGGCGGAGCGGAACTGGTTGCAGAAAGTGAACCGTACTCACTGTGGGGATGGTCTAGGATCCAAATAAATGGCCAAAGAGGCAGTGCCGGACATCGTCATAGACCCAGTGGGAAAGCTCAGTGTCTATACGGCGGAGCTGCGCACAATACCTTTATTTCCCTTATTCCGGGAATCTCTACAGCTTGTTTCCTACTTGCAGAGAGTATTGAAGGCAAGAGTTGATATGTGTTTGAAAACAGCGCTGCCGCCATTTTGGCTTGAAAAAAGCCTCAATGGCCAATGGGACAACAGCATAGAACCATGACAGCCAATCAGAGGTGTCTCTTTCAGGCCAAAATGGCGGATTTGCTGTGCGCCGATCTTGCAATGGAACAACCTATTAGCTTCTGTTCCTATCAATGTACGTTTTTTGCAGCCACTGACGTAACCCTGTGACGTCCACTCGGAATTGGTCTATTGGCTGCTCAGAAAGTTGCTAGATGACGTCACACACAAATTTGCATATGCAACAAAAAAATACACACCTCTGCGTAGCCGTTGTAATCATACCATCATATGGTTGTAATATTGAGTGCTGACTCTGCCCGCCCGGGTCAGATTCGGGTTAGAAATGACAAGTAAACCCTATCCTGCTGCTCTCAGCGGAGGAGAGGAGGGGCTGCACTGTGTTCATCAGACAGGCAGAGAGAAAGAGAGCAGCCCCACCAATTTATTAGCAAATCCGTTGGGATCCTACTGGATTCAACACATTAACATTACTTCCTATGGTCAGAACAAGTCGCTAGTGGCTAGCGACAAATCTGCTGCTTTTGTGAAATAGTCACCAGGGGTGTCTGAAAAGTAGCTAAATATAGTGACAAAGTCTCCAAGTTGGCAACACTGGTGCCAGTTGTGGAGATCTATAATTAGACCCACCTGTGTATTGTTGGTGAAATTGCGATCATACACACTGAAGAAGGGCAGCCTGCCTGAAACATCGGTCGTGTGGCAATAAAAATTCAATTTGAGTGCTGTGCTTATCTTTTTGAATTTACTATTTACTACGGTACTTTAAGTTCCAGCACCCAGTTGTTATTATAATATATCGGGAGTGGAGCGTGTTGTATCTGATTTTTTTTTTAACCAATTACATCAGCCCCCATTCAGCATACCGCCACCTCTGACCTCTCTAATACCTATTGCACATCCCTGAGCTCCTCCCATAGCCAGTGATGTTTCATGCAGTGTTTGTACCTCCTCCACATTACCCTCCCTCTAGCTAACAGGATTCCTGATGGCCCACCGTCAGAACAAACACATTGTAAATGTGTGTGTACTTGTGTGTGTGTGTGTGTGTACTGATGACAACGTTTTGTCTCTGTTCTCCCTCCAGAACCGCCACAGTCCCGACCACCCCGGCCTCGCCGGCTCACAACCCAACAGCAACAGCCTCAGATAGACAGGTGTGCATGCTGTGTGCATGCCTGTGCTTGAGTGCGTGTGCGCGGCGCGTGTGTTTTACAAGAGATGTGTGAGTGTGTTTTGCAAAGAATTGTATTATTGAGAGTACTGTATGCTCTTTTGGTTTGTCTTGATGCCATCATCGTGAGCGATGCGATAAATCAAATAACATAAAATACAGGTTGTTTGGTGTGTGAGAGGCGAGTGGATGCACATGGGATGTGGGTGTAAGAGTGGAAAGAAGTTACAGAACAGTGTAAAGGCAGAATGCCACTGATGTGCTGAGATGCTATGAGTGAATGGGTATGTATGTCTCTTTTCCATTTAGTTGTGATATCTTTTGACAATTATGTCAGAAATTCCAATAAACTTTGGTTATTATCCTTAGTGTTTTTTGTGTTTGCTTAAAATGATCATAAGTGAGATTTAGTCTGAGGTTATATGAGCAGGGTTCATACAGTGTAAGTATTTTAATATCTCCACTGTATCAAGAAATATGCTATGCAACATCATTGAGGTGGATGTCAAAATACCACAGTGAGCATGTTTACTTTTAATACATTTATTTATTTATTTAATCAAATGCACAAGCTGGCTATATTCATTGCAGACAAATGTGTACATTTAGCTCGACACAACAGAGGATTAAAGAGCAGCTGTTGCATTAGGTGGTGTAGCTCCATTCTCCTGAGGAAAAGTGTGTAGTGTCTTCATAAAGCTTGACAGCCCCTAAAGCTGACTTTGGTTTGGCAGAGATGGCTTCTCTACGTTCACGTCTATTGCAGAAAAGTCAAGACAGCAGCTAAGGCACCGAGTTCAGACTGACTCCATTCCATCCCCCCTAAATGATGCAGAAGAGTGCATTGGTCTGCTGAGGCTGTCTTGGCACTGGAAGTGAATTGAGGAAACTCAGCCTGGATTGAGTCAAGGAACAGTCCATTGTCGATACATTTGGTTGTCGCTTTGGAGGAAGGCATTTTTCTGTTTGATCTAAAAGACAGCTGGCTCAAAGTATCTCTTCTCTTTAGTTCATTCTACCTCTTTGTGATAATATAGACCCATATACTGTATAACAGGCAGAAGAATACAAGAGAAACAGTTATATTTACAAAAAAAAGAAAATAAGGTTTTTTTTTTTGCTCCAAACAAGACAAAGCAAAAATGCATATTAAGCAAAAATACACTGCAAATCATTTGAATTGGCACACTACAAAATAACATTTGCTGATAATAAAACAAATGCTTCCCTTTTTTTTACACTACTACAGATAAAACGTACAAAAATACACTTAAATACATATTTTATACGCACACTAGTTCATTTCTGTGCATAAAGCAGTACAAAGTGTTTGATAACATTGACACACATCGTGTGTCTGAATTTTAAAATCAGTCATATCTCTCCTTATCAAATTTGAAAGAAAAAGAAAAAAGTCCTATAAAAATTCCAGAAATGCTAATCATCTTTACCTCTAAAGAACATGAAACGAAGAACAAGGAGAAATGGTGGTGCACTGATGAAATCTCAGCCAGGGCTATTTGACTCATCTAAAAGAGAAGAAATTAGTGTTTCCTAAACATAAAAAAAGAAAGAAAAGATGGACGGACAGGAATTGGTTGCAGAGTCAGTACAAAAAAAGGGAACAGAAGAGGTAGTTATGGTATCTCTACAACCAGCCTATCTGTGTGTGTGTGTGTGTGTGTGTGTGTGTGTGTGTGTGTGTGTGTGTGTGTGTGTGTGTGTGTGTGTGTGTGTGTGTGTGTGTGTGTGTGTGTGTGTGTGTGTGTGTGAGAACACTAGCCCTATGAACATGCAGAAAGAAGAGCTTTTTTGGAAGCTGTTTGTCATAGCTTAGCATGCTGTGCTCTGATAATACCCAAAATAGCTTGTTCATACCAGCAGTTTGTCATTGATCACTGATAGCTGCTACGCTGTTCATAGCACATACGGTTTCATCCATAGCCTATATACTGTATATATCTGTAGCTTTTGTGGAGGGGATTACAGAAACAGCACAATTAATGTTAATGTTTGCTTCATTAGGCACGCTTCTGAAACAAAGCTGAGCTGTTCTTTGGTGTTAGCATGGATTGCGATGATCGATGATTGTGTATACACACACACACACACATACTGTCATACACACATAACCATAAGTCTTTGAAAACTATACAACAGTCTTTCAAGTACCGTGAAGACCATGTTGTGGCACAAAGGCCACAGTGGTCGTGTGCGTGTGTCCTTGCGTGTGCTTGTGAATGAAATCTATGCCTATACTCATGCTAATTTGGCTCTTTGAGTTAAACCAAAATAAATAAAATAAAAACAAGCGCGAATTCGCAATAGCTGCGGCCAGATATGCGTGACATCATCCACTCCATTGTGATGTCATCCACCCTATTGTGAAATTTTACATTGATTTTGTGGAGCAACATTTTTTTGGTGGACCATTCAACCAACCAAGCAACCAACAGAGTGACTTTATACTCTGAATACCACTGAAACGTGACAAGAGCTCAACATCTAATGTACTGTAACTAAGAGTCATTACAAAACACAGCGGGTCCAAGTTGCTCTGAGATAATTCGCAACAGCAATGACAAAACAAAACAAAAAAAACACTGGACATATCAAAACAAAATATATACTGATGACTACATTGCTGGTGCTCATCTTGAAGGCACGTACAAAAATAAATCCTACAGTTCCCACAATCCTTGGCTGTGTGAGGACGCTCTAGGCCTCCACCAGGCTGTGGCCGTTGGTGTGGTGCTTGTAGCCGTTGGTCTCCGAGTGGTTGAGCGCCTGCGTCTCGTGGCCGGCGCCCTGCTTTACCCTGACCTCCCTCTCCCTCACCAGGTGTCTGCGATGGTAGAACAGGTAACCCGGCAACAAGAAGCCGGCAAATGAGAAGATCAACAGGCCCAGGTTGATCTGGAGGGAGACAAGCACACGAGGTGAACTAATGATCAACCAAAATATACTGGCCTTACATTACATTACATTACTAAGACTTGACTAGACATAGACACTATGAATTAACATGACAATGACAACAGCAATCTTTGTCAAAACAAATTGAAAATGCTGAGATTTATTTGGACACCTACACCTCCTAGTCGGTTAGATTAAGCTGTTGTTTTACATTCAATGTGACTCCCTCACTATCATGAATGTGATACACACACACACACACATAATATTCCTTCTCAAACTACTTTCTACAAGTGCTACTCTATTCCTTCAAAAAGTTGTAGCTGTCATAGATTTTGTTGCATAGTTGATTTCTCTACTGTTGACAAAATGTGATATTGTAAGTCGCTTTGGATAAAAGCGTCTGCTAAATGAAATGTAATGTAGTAAGATTTTGCTGACTGAGAAAACACACACACACACAGCAGGCTGAAAGAAATGTAGAGTTGCTGCCAGTGCCTGTGTATGTCTATGTCTAGTGTGTACCGTAAGTGTGTGCAGGTGTGTAGACGTGTAATACGTGTCCTCACCCAGTAGGGGTCTCCTTTCAGCAGGCCGACCATGGCGATGAAGAGCGGCTGCTGCAGCAGAGCGAACACAGCGCTGATCATGGACTGCAGGCCGGTCAGCGTGCCAAAGTGGTTGGATGGGTATCTGTGGAAGATGAACAAACAGAGCCTGAAACCCCGTTTACAGATCACCCCAACCGATGCTCATCACTGCTGGAGGCTAGAGTGTTAATTAAATTAACTCTGATGGGTGTGGACTTGTAGTCTTTGAATTCTTACACTCAGAGCGTGAAAGATGGAGGGATACAGGAGAGACCGGGAAAGGCTGCTATTTCTCAACAAGACCATACACACTAAGCTGGTTCTGTAATTGTGCCGTGAGAAAGTCACAGGAATGGTAGGCAGTTCTTTATTGGATGCAGAAGGAGCAGTACATACATGTGTGTCGTTGGTGTTGGAGAACTTGAGGAAGGCAGTACTCACACAGCAGCGTAGAGACCTCCGCAGCAGGAGTGGATGAAGCCTCGGACCATGGTGTGCAGGATGAAGGTCAGGATCTGACGAGCAGCAAGAGGAAAGACATGAGCAACAAACCCCAAACATCTGCCACTGTTAGAGGGATGCTGCGTTTATCCTGATTCCATTTGCTTCAAAAGCTTTGATTCCTTGATCTCTAGCTAACATGGTACATTTTGTATTAAAGTATTTAATGTACATTAATAGCAACAAAATGTGACTGACAGTGCATGCTCAGTTGAAAAGTAAAAAGAAAAAAAAAAAAAAAAATGCTGCAGCTGCACACTTACTGTTTAAACTTGAATTAGAATTGTTGTTTTTCTTTGTTCTTTGATGTGAATTTATGGCTTTTTGGCACCTATATGTAACCTTTTAAGGTTGAGATAATTGTATTATCATTATATGGTCCAAATATTTCAGTAAAGCACTTGAAACACTTGAAATATTCTTGCTTGGGTGGTATCATTCTACTTGAAATGATGGTAAAATGCATTATTTTTAGTAAAATAACATGTCAAATTTTTTGGGCGGCCTGCATGCGTGCATCGTAATTCAATTTTTCACCTACCTCATTTAGTGTGTTTTTATAAGACTAGGGTGGAGACTCTGGAGATGATGCGCCATGGATATATCTATCCTACCAGTGTACTGTGTGTTCAAGTACTGCGTGTGTGTGTGTGTGTGTGTGTATGTGTGTGCGCGCACGTGTGCGTGTGTGCCTACCTGTAGAGGCAGGTTGTCTATGAGGCAGCAGAAGCCGAAGGCCAGCAGCAGCATGTTGGTCAAGATGAAGGCCCTCATGGCGTTGGTCACCTTCTGGATCTTACTGGATCTCTTGGGCACACTGGACTCGCTGATGGGAGAGAGACAGGGGTCAAATATTACTGCCGTGCTAGATCGCTCCAATCACAATGATGCATCATTATGCACGCACACATTTGCATTGCATTGCAAGAAGCCAAAACCCTCCGCGATTTTTAGAAAACGCTTCAAAAGGCATAAAAGTGATTAACGTTTGTGAAGATTATCCTGGCGAACCCAAATTCGCGCTCCCATAAACTTTTGTTAACCCTGGCCTTATTTGATGCATTTACCGGTAAGTGAAATCTACATAATAAAACCCCATTCACTTTTCCCCTGACGAACCCGGACGTATACTTCCGGACTCATTCCTGCGGTGCTCTATTTGTCTCTCTCTGTCACTTCCTGTGCTTCCTTCTCTTGGACCCTCCCCCCGTTCTCTTACTTCTGCTCCGTGCTCAAGGCGGGGCTCTTCTCCTCTTCACACTCCTTCATCTTCCAGTCCATGATGTAGCCAATCAGAGGACAGGTCGCCAGGCACAACAGCTGCAGCGTGCCGAAGATGGACGAGTAGGTACCCACTGAGGGAGAGAGCAACACACAGATGTGGACTCTAGACATTCACACTCATTTAGACTGATTAGTTTAGACACAAATATGCACAAAATCACAAAACATACACACTCTCAAAGCCACATTGCATTGATACTCACCTTTCGCCGCCGCCTCTTTCACCAGGTCTTCAGACGCTGAAAACCAATACAAAACAAGACTGTCAGCAGCTCTTTTATAGCATTATTTTCTGAAGCAATACTAATCCAAATCAACCCTATGAGTACATGACGGCATCTCGTTTGACTGTGGCGACAGTTTGGACACTCACGGTGTTCCACGCCACGGGTGACTATGAACTCCAGCATCTTGTTCATGGCGCCCATGTAGAAGATGATCCTCAACTGGGACATCCCCATGGTAATCAGACTCCACAGGAAGATGGGGGAGAACACCGACCGGCGGAAGGGAATGGCTTCTGGGAAAGGAAGAGAGAGACAGAGAGGGAGGGAGAAGTTAGAGTTTCCACTTTTCCTGTGTGATAATATGGTAGAAATACAGCATTTGGTAGACACTTTTACCCATAGAGCTTTAGTGATACAAGTGCATGAGAACTAAACCCCGTCAATATTGGTGTATTAAACCCCAGTTACTAGGGTAGGGATGCACAATATTGGATTATGTTTTTTTGACGATATCCGAAAAGCTGATATTTTCCAACTCTTTTGGCCCCACCTAATATCTGAGAACATCAAGTCTCTCCTGTCGTGGAATTAACACATTATGATGCCTACTCTTATCCTGATGGCCCACTGGCAGATGCAGATATAAATACAATTATTTTCTAAATGTACACATTCACTGGGCAAAATGAGAAAACCACTTCGAATGGTTTCGGGCTGATGCCAATATTTCCTTTTAAAGTCTACATATGTTGACTCACTGGATGTGGCTTGGTCTTCAGCACCTGCAGGTAGTTTCTCTGTGGAGTGTCGGATGTCCCCGTTTTTCTCACTCAGTCCCACCGCGCTCTGGTCACCTGCAGGCAGCTCCTGCAGCGCCAGGATCTTACTGTTCCACACAAACACAATGGGGATGGAGGGATGGAGGGATGGAGTGAAGGAGAGAGGTTACAAAGTTGCCATTTTACTTGTGGTTGCTTTTGTTTTCATCGCACGGCAACAATTTTGAGATTTTGTGTCACTGGGGCGAGATGAAGCAAAAAGTTTGGCGGCGACACTAACCTGTAATCCACCTCGTCCGGTGTGGGGAAGCCCTCTGCTGGCCAGTTGAGGAAACAGTTGCCAAAGACGAAAGCGGCAAGACCCGTCCAAACCCACATGATCACCTGGAAGGACACGCCTGCATCGTAGATCAGCTGTGAAGGAGAGAGGAGGAGAGGAAGAGTTGGAATGCAAAGTAATAGTTTGAAGCACACTGAGTCCCATGATCTGCAGGCTTGTCTGCTATCCTCCTTGGATCTAGACACAGGCCCACAAGAGCCAAAACGTCTCTACGATCCCTTGTTGTCTAATTTAGCTATGTAAAAGAAATCCAGCCATGTGCTTTTATTTAAGAAAAAATAAGCCATAGATCACTTATGTTACATGTATGTTACTAATCCTGTGGTGTAACGTTCACTATAGAGTATTGAACAGAGGCCTGCAGAGAGTGTCTACGTTATTGTCCATTCCTGATGCTGCGAACAGTGTGGGCAGAGCTACCTTGACTCCAGGGAAGGTGACGGCAGAGGAGGCGTAGGAGCCAATCATCAGAGACATGATGGTGGAGCTCATGCTGCCAAACATGTTGGGGAGCTGCGAGGAGAGACGGAGGGAGAAATGAGAAACAAACGATATAAATAGACTCCAGACCTTCTGATATAGACAACACAATGACAGCTGAGGGACAGCAATCAAATACGTTCACCACCAAAAACCTCAACAATGTGAAATGCGTGAACCGTGAACAAATCAAAACTGTAGTTTAGTGGAGGTGCAATAAGTAGTGTTGACCACCAGAGGGCAGACAGCTGCTGTGGGGTAGTTGCAGAGTCTTTGAACTGTTGCAGCCTGGGACTGAAACGTAACTCCAGTCTCACTCTGCAAACAGACTCATTAAAAAAAGATTTGTTTCCTTGTCATGAGGGAACAAGAAACAAGGCCATGACCCATTTTGTGTCCTGACCAGCCCTGACCCTATAGTCCAGCCATAGCCCTGACCCTATAGTCCAGCCATAGCCCTGACGCTATAGTCCAGCCATAGCCCTGACCCTATAGTTCAGCCATAGCCCTGACCCTATAGTCCAGCCATAGCCCTGACCCTATAGTCCAGCCATAGCCCTGACCCTATAGTCCAGCCATAGCCCTGACCCTATAGTCCAGCCATAGCCCTGACCCTATAGTCCAGCCATAGCCCTGACCCTATAGTCCAACCATAGCCCTGACCCTATAGTCCAGCCATAGCCCTGACGCTATAGTCCAGCCATAGCCCTGACCCTATAGTCCAGCCATAGCCCTGACCCTATTAGTCCAGCCATAGACTAAGCTTTACTTACACACACATCTGATCCAAGGTCTCTCTTTTTTTTCTCCTCGATTTCCACCAATTCTTTAGGGTTGGGATTAATGTTGTGGGCGCCGGTGTGTCAGCACTCTAGAGTCACTTCAGTGAGCTTGTTGGGCCCAGCATGACACGGCAAAGGGTAGCGGGCACCAGGCACTCAGCACATCATATATTAGCTCGACCTATTTACAGTAGTAAGGAGCTTAGCCAACATAACAATGAGCTGTTGTGCTGGCAGCACACTCAGTGTCCTTTGATTAAGAGATTTAAATGGGTCAATCATGATTATAAGATCACATGGCACGGCTTTTTGACAAGCTGACTATTCTCTCCCGACGCCACCCGTGGTTTTCTGAACTTCTGTCGCCGCCGGTCTACTCCTGGGGTCCCCTTTCTTTTTTCCACAGCTTTCCAGACCCTTATCCCGATCTCACCGAGGAAGATGATGTCAGATGAAGTGTTGGGAAATGCGGGACAATCCGACCCAAACAATATTCAGAACCATCTGTTTTTGTATTGAATAGTGTGTAGGTTAGCGATTTCTAAAAAGTCAACGAACCCGATCAGCTTATCAATTAAGGCATTTGTGACTTCAAGGTTGATGTAAGACAGCTTTGTGGAAGGGGTTGGGGTTGCAGGGTAATGAACATATATGTCAAACTTGTTAACATGAATTGTAAATGGAAAACATAAAAAAAAATATTTAATTAAAATGTCTCAATTGTGCAATGGTATTTTCAATGTGCAATGTCGAACTCCCAAGAATGGGTTTCCAACTTTCCAGGAACTTCATTACCCCATACAGACATTCCCGAGAGCTGCTTCGGGCTCGTTTCGTGCCGATCAAAATGTGTGGTGTAACACGTGGGAGAATTTATAAGTGCAAGTTTGTCCTTGACAGTAGATGCCTGTAGTAGGTCTGCTAATAATAATGTACGTATGCGTCGTTGGCCGCTGTTAAGAAGGTGCTGACAGCTAGTGGCTGGGACTCTGGTGTGTCTCTTGCAGGGGTGAGTCCAGGGGTCACCTTGGGTACGTCAGAGGGAAACACAACAGCGACAACAGGAAAAAAGGGAACGTTATCTGTTCTGAGGGGAAGCTCGCTGTCTGAGCCAGAGGGAAAAACATCCCCGACAACACCCGTCCTCATTCAGCGGTTCTGAGAATCGCAGTATTTCGCGGCCTGTCCCTGACTCTGAGATCTACAGCCTGGACTGGAGATTTGTGGAATTTTAGGTGAGAGGGACCTCTGAGCACACAGGAGAGTCTGCATCTCTTACTAACGTTAAAACAAAGTTATTCCAGCCATGTGGGATGGCAGCTAGCTGATGTTTGCGTTCATGTGGTAACAGCATACGTCTAGTGGTAGCAACATGTGTGTACAAGAGTGTGTGAATGATCTGTGTGTGTGTGTGTGTGATGATCTGCGTGTGTGTGTGTGAGACAGACAGCGTGCGAGCGGATGTGTGCATGTGTCAGTAGCAGCATGATTCCCACACCACGGTGTTCCCGTCGGTTCCCATAAAATGCGTCTTTCACACATGGCCCTGCAGCACATGTCCTACATGCCAACCCTGCCAGTGGGAAGTGGAGAGGAACAACGTGATGTTTCGGAGGCACAGAGGGGTCGACCGGGGTCACGCAGTCACACACAAGGGGGCTTTTGGCTGTTCAGTTGGCTGTTAAATCAACTATGGCTCCACACTGGGGGGGGGGGGGGGGGGTTCCACTCACTTTGTGGGACTGCGGCAGGAAGTTTGATTTAGGAGCCTATCAGGTAAGGTAGCCTACTGAGCATGGAGATTCCAACACAACAGTGAATATGTGAAAGAGGAGGTAGACTGCAGGGACATAGAAAGAAAAAGGAGATGGAGAAAGAGGTAGACAGGGGTATGAAGAAAGAGCAGGAGAGACGAGGGAGAAGGAGAGTCACGTTTTTGGGTTTGCCTCTGATCTCTCCGAGCCAGCTGCAGCTTTGCTCTCTGTGGAGATGCCAGCAGGAAACACTAAACTACAGCTGATCAGTACCGGCTTCTTCTCTCTACCTCCTCTCTCTCTCCTTCCCTTTCTCTCTCTATCCATTATGCATAGTGTGTGGATGTGTATCAAACAGCGCCTAGCCCTCGTCGGTTTCGTACAACGCTCACCGACTGATCTACAATGGTCCAGTGTTGAGTCTGTTGACCGTATAACACAACTAAGCGGTCTAAATTAAGGTGACCAGAAGTCCCCGATTTTGGTGAGCGGTCCCCAGCTGGAGCTGTCCCCGAAAATGTCCCCGATTTTCAAGTCCTTCTCCGTGGCCCAGATGACTGTCTTTCAGAGACTCCAGCAGGCCGACTTGGCCTGCACCTTAGTTTACAGTAGCCTGCAACAGTTATCATGGTCAAAATACATGAAACTGGAATGGTCCCCCTAATTGGATATTGTAATGATATATCGCTGGAAATTTAATTTCAGAAATCTGGTCACCTTAGTCTAAATCCAACACAGCTACTCCGCTAACAACATGCCCTCTGTCTCAACTGCTCTAAATTTAAAAAAAACTCAAACCACAATGTGTAACTGTAACTCTCACTTTTGAGCTAGCTCACAATTTCTGACTCATTCCTGTTCTTTCTCTGCATGTTTGACTCGCTCTTCTCCATATGAACGGACTTTGTTTCAGCGTTGGCTCCTGTAACCTTTTCAACCATAACCATTTCTCTACCATGCATTTCACATTCACTCCTTCCTCCGCAAAACCTTAAATGTCACATTTCAAGCATCTCTGTTCGAGTCACGCCTCCTTCCCCCGTATAGAGTGCTGATGCAGGCAGAGTCTGGCAGTCTCCATAACTATGAACTCAGTCACTCCTCTGCTCTGCACTGTACTGCGCTGAGTCTAAATCAGCATCAAGAGGCATGTGACAGCTATTATAACTGGAAGGGGGGAGCAGCTGAAAGCACTATTCCCATTGGTGTGCAACGAGAAAGGCGCGTCCCGACGACAGCCAGCCAATACTGTTGAAGGCCAATTGCATGTCTGTCACACTACTAAGAACACCTTGCCCATTCCCTCA
This sequence comes from Poromitra crassiceps, assembly GCF_964638095.1. Classification (NCBI taxonomy): domain Eukaryota; kingdom Metazoa; phylum Chordata; class Actinopteri; order Beryciformes; family Melamphaidae; genus Poromitra; species Poromitra crassiceps. The sequence goes on from NC_139634.1 coordinate 17,179,198, forward strand.
ATGTCAATTCACAACAGGTGAAACACAAACGCAGCCAAGTCATGCATACTTAACATACCTGTGTAACTAATAGCACTACAGACGCAGTGTCCGGCCAACGCTCCACAAAAGACAAGTGTGGTGCCGTTTTGGCAAAGCTCTAGGACTGAAACAGGTGATTTACAGGTGAATAACCTGTGATTTAGGACTGAAACAGGTGGTTTACAGGTGAATAACCTGTTTTCTTAGACCCCCTCGTCCTCACATGAACCTGCAAGTCACAACTACAAGGGTGTGTGTGTATATTATACACAAAGGGGGAAGGGAATTCTGTATGTGTGTCCTTATCAGTGTTGGGCATGTAACTTTCCAAATGTAATATACTACATATTACTAGTTACTTTTTGAAATTTTGAAAGTAGTTACTTTACAATATTACTGTCACAGAGTAACTTACTTGTTATTATACTACTTTTGCATAATTTCAACCGTCTTGAACTCGGTGTAAACCGTCCAAGATTCTAAATGTCATCCTTTTCCTTTGTTATTGTCATCTATAGTGGTTATTTGCATAAAAAAAAACAATTTGATTAGGAAATGATTGTATCTTTATTTAAATATGTGCTTTCATTAAAAGATGTAACGTAATTTGTAACTTGTGTTACTCAAAGTAACTGGTATAATATTACTGAAATCCTATTGGTAATGAGTTCTATTACTGAGTTACTACTAAAAGTAATTACCTGTAATATGTTACTTTGATAATACGTTACCCCCAGCACTAGTTCCTATACAAAACGTTGGTCTGGCTCCTGATGGAAACTAAAGGTGCTGTAAGCTGCTGCTGTGTGTCATGCTGCAGCGCCAGCGGCTCGGCACAGATCCAGGCGAGCTACCGCCTGGCTGGAGAAAAAGACCTGGCTCGCTCCCCACATCTAAACCAACCACATCTGATCTGAACCACAACCACACATTTCTTTCTCTTTCACTGTTTGCCTCTGGCTGCGTGGGCTGACTGAGCATGCCTTTTCAGCCAAGACCTGCCTAGTCGCGCTCCTTCCGTTAGTTAGTCACATTTGGATCTGGGCGACACCCGAGTACAGCCAGTTAACTAGCCTTTTCTCTAAAGGGGTCATGATACAGCGTGCAGTGCACACACACACACACACACACACACACCTGCGTGCCCTTGTGCCGTGGCGTGCATTAACTCCTAACAACAACAACAACAACAACAACAACACTGAGCAGGGCAGGACACTTAATGCTGTTACAACCAACCCAATTAGATGATTAGAACCACAGAGAGAGAGAGAGAGAGAGAGAGAGAGAGGTCAGAGAGGGACACATAGAGGAGGAGGGTGGAAGTGTTGCTAGAGTACTCAAGTGTCTGTGTGCAGGATATGAATATTATGAATATACTCTTCCCTAAAAGGAAGCAGGAAGTGTTGTGTGGAGACAGATGTTTCCATGTGCTTTTAGCCGGTCCGCTGTGTCACTGAAGAGAAAGGGTGGAGTGATGCCATCAGATTCTCATGCCTGGCTACTGAGCATGCATTCCTACTCATTCTTTTATAGGCGAGGGCCAGAATATGTGCACTCACATTGCCAAGACCTGCCTGCCTGTGTGTGTGTGTCTGTCTGTCTGTGTGTGTGTGTGTGTGTGTGTGTGTGTGTGTGTGTGTGTGTGTGTGTGTGTGTGTGTGTGTGTGTGTGTGTGTGTGTGTGTGTGTTTGAAAGAGAGACAGAAAGCCTGATTCATGTGAAAGCAATGTTCCGTGCATGACACGCATACAAATATGCGTCATGATTTCTCCTGAGCAAGCAGAAAAGAAGGCATGAATTGTGCTTTTGTGCTGTGAGTTGGAGGAGTACTTTGGCATTTTGAGTTGAAATTGGTTACAATTTCCCCCAATGTTACATTATGTCATAGCTATACTACTATCCACCTGGGGGGGGGGGGGCAACATTACCTGAAGTTTATTATTCAATATCTATCTAATGTAGTCAATTCAGTCTATAAAGTGCTACCGTTCTGTCAAGTAGGAACTTCCATTACATGCTGTCCCTTAAAAATTCACATACGGTAGTTTCTTTTCATTTTTTCTATAACAATCCCCTTGTATGAATAGGTGTCACATTTTTCAAATGGCTGATATCTTATTTTGGAGCAAATATTTGCTTTTCTTTCCCTAAAACAGCTTGTTCCACAAGGGGCTCAGCTGGCCGCAAATGGGCAGAATGTCCCTTTAACTTTAGACAGGCCACAGACGCAGAGCAAAGATGGCTGCTTAGCTGTTGTGTTATCCAAAGCCACCGGGTGGCACCACGCAGGGGAGAGCTCATAAGCTTCCCATGGGGTCATTTGTCCATATTCAACTTTGACCTTCAATACATCCACATCTGTTTCATGTTCCTGTTCCCTCTGTGTACATAGCCATGCACACACATTGTGCATACACACGTGTGCACAGGCATGCCGAGTTGAAAAGGTTCCGCATTGATTTTCTTACGACTGCTGTGTAAGACAGAGACAGAGCGGAGAGCAAGTACCGAGGAGAGGACAGGAAGAGGGAAGGAGGAAGGGAAAGGGAAGGAAGGAAGGAAGGAAGGAAGGAAGGAAGGAAGGAAGGAAGGAAGGAAGGAAGGAAGGGAACAGAGCAGGGAGATAGGGATGAAGTGTGGCCTTGTGTTGTTGTTGGAGCTGAGGTCAGGTGAGGGGGCAGAGCAGTGGCGAGGGTGTGTCGGAAGCCGGGGGCCGTTATTGGTGGAAACGTAACTGGGAGACTTTCCATCTGGGACAATCACATGCGACGCAAGTAAACACTGACACCAAACACACCCCTAAATACCTGCCAGGACATCGGGACAGGCGGCAGCAATCAAAAGCAACTGGATAATGTCAGTGCCAGCTGACCGATCACACGCAATACATGCCTGACCCAACTGTACACAAACAGCCAGACGCAAACACAACACGCACTGTTCCCTCAACTGACACAAATAGAGGTCCGGTCAGCTGCCAAGAACCTTCCGCACGTCTGCACGGAAAATATTGATACATCAATAGCTTCTCAGAATATGACTTGCATAACTTTATCAGTTTTTGTCCTTTGATATATGGGCAAGGTTTCACTGTGCTGGCAGAACGCAGAGGCAACCTTGGTTCATATTCACCCCGTGTCAAAAGATTTCAGGTGTGAGTGTTGAAACGACGCTCGACTTCAGCCATTCCCAAAGACAGGGAGATTTTATTTGGGTCACCAAAATACATTTGCAGCCTTTCTTCCATAATCTTTGTTTTACTGATCAGAGGGAAAAAATAGAGCTTGTTAACTCTGATGCAGTTCATTTGTCTCATTTATGATTTAAAATGTGTATACTGTTTCACTGCTGAGACGAGAGCCTTGCACCTTTGTCTCATTTTTAAAGTTAAAGATGTGTTTTCAATAACGTGCATAAAACAACGTTGTGATCTGTCAAACATATATCTCTTCGAAGTGGCTGGTTTATGTTGTAGAAATCATTAATTACCTAACGTTATGCCAGTAAAACATATGGATGGATTAAACATTGGATTTAATTGATGTAAGGGCTAAGTACACCGCCTCCGGAACAGATGCGGTGCGGCTGTGGTACGGCTGCGAACAGACCCACACTCATGTAATCTGTCAGACGTATGCGGGATCCGACAAAAATAGAACAGGTGCGTAATTTTTCCGTACCGCATGTATCACCCATCAATTAACATGGGCGAGAGTCGGATCCGCAAAGCAGCGGTAACGCATCTGGTGTGCATTGCCTGTTACTCTCTCATTCTGTCTGTGGGAAAGAATGTGGTTTCTTGATGAGAAAAGACTTGTAGTCTTTCCAGAGAGATACTGTAAGCACCAACATTCTTTTGAATGTTCCCCGATGTACATGTATCAATACATGTTCCTCATGTATCTATCATTGTAACTTTGTTTTAACCACAGAAAAAAGTTTGGGACACACACACTGCTCTAAAGGAGCGTTCACACCGAGATATTTATTTTTCGCTCTGTCGCTTGATTCAACCCTTTGGAATCGCTCTGTCGCTCTGTTTAAATCGCTCATCAACAGGCACACGAAATGACGGACATGTGGGGGATATAACGTTACGCAATGTCATGCTGTTTGTCCACTACGAGCCACCGTCATTGTTTACAAGCTAAAGCCTATCAGCGTGCTCCTAATGCGAGCTGCATACCGGTAGTACAGACTTCACTTTATGTCAGCTGTCAGCCTGTCAATGCGGTTTGTTGCCACAAAATAAACCAGCGGTTTGTTCCAAGCCAGTGGGATCCTTGACTCGCTCTCACACAGCAGCCAATCAGCATTGAACAGCGAGCGACTGATGCCAGCGTATTTTCGCTCGAGTTGGAATATTTCATCTTGAGCGACGAGCGTATTTTCTCCCTGTCGCTCTGTCTCTGCCGCTCGGACGCCCAGCGATTATTCTCCCAGGCGAATATACGCTCAATCGCTCGTTTGCATTGACTTTGTATGTAAACTCGACGCCAGCGACCAACTTTAATAGGTCGGTGTGAACGCCCCTTAACTGGTCAGACCGCGGCAGGGACAGTGTGGAGGAGAGAGAGAGAGGGCAGCAGGGACAGTGTGGAGGAGAGAGAGAGAGGGCAGCAGGGACAGTGTGGAGGAGAGAGAGAGGGCAGCAGGGACAGTGTGGAGGAGAGAGAGAGAGAGAGCAGCAGTGACAGTGTGGAGGAGAGAGAGAGGGCAGCAGGGACAGTGTGGAGGAGAGAGAGAGAGAGCAGCAGGGACAGTGTGGAGGAGAGAGAGAGAGAGCAGCAGGGACAGTGTGGAGGAGAGAGAGAGAGAGGGCAGCAGGAACAGTGTGGAGGAGAGAGAGAGAGAGCAGCAGGGACAGTGTGGAGGAGAGAGAGAGAGAGCAGCAGGGACAGTGTGGAGGAGAGAGAGAGATAGCAGCAGGGACAGTGTGGAGGAGAGAGAGAGAGAGCAGCAGGAACAGTGTGGAGGAGAGAGAGAGAGAGAGCAGCAGGGACAGTGTGGAGGAGAGAGAGAGAGAGCAGCAGGGACAGTGTGGAGGAGAGAGAGAGAGAGCAGCAGGAACAGTGTGGAGGAGAGAGAGAGAGAGCAGCAGGGACAGTGTGGAGGAGAGAGAGAGAGAGCAGCAGGGACAGTGTGGAGGAGAGAGAGAGAGAGGGCAGCAGGGACAGTGTGGAGGAGAGAGAGAGAGGGCAGCAGGGACAGTGTGGAGGAGAGAGAGAGAGGGCAGCAGGGACAGTGTGGAGGAGAGAGAGAGAGAGCAGCAGGGACAGTGTGGAGGAGAGAGAGAGAGGGCAGCAGGGACAGTGTGGAGGAGAGAGAGAGAGAGAGCAGCAGGGACAGTGTGGAGGAGAGAGAGAGAGAGGGCAGCAGGGACAGTGTGGAGGAGAGAGAGAGAGAGAGCAGCAGGGACAGTGTGGAGGAGAGAGAGAGAGCAGCAGGGACAGTGTGGAGGAGAGAGAGAGAGAGCAGCAGGGACAGTGTGGAGGAGAGAGAGAGAGAGGGCAGCAAAGACAGTGTGGAGGAGAGAGAGAGAGAGAGGGCAGCAGGGACAGTGTGGAGGAGAGAGAGAGAGGGCAGCAGGGACAGTGTGGAGGAGAGAGAGAGAGAGCAGCAGGGACAGTGTGGAGGAGAGAGAGAGAGAGAGCAGCAGGGACAGTGTGGAGGAGAGAGAGAGAGAGCAGCAGGGACAGTGTGGAGGAGAGAGAGAGAGGGCAGCAGGGACAGTGTGGAGGAGAGAGAGAGAGAGGGCAGCAGGGACAGTGTGGAGGAGAGAGAGAGAGAGGGCAGCAGGGACAGTGTGGAGGAGAGAGAGAGAGAGCAGCAGGGACAGTGTGGAGGAGAGAGAGAGAGGGCAGCAGGGACAGTGTGGAGGAGAGAGAGACAGAGAGCAGCAGGGACAGTGTGGAGGAGAGAGAGAGAGGGCAGCAGGGACAGTGTGGAGGAGAGAGAGAGAGGGCAGCAGGGACAGTGTGGAGGAGAGAGAGAGAGAGGGTGGCAGGGACAGTGTGGAGGAGAGAGAGAGAGAGCAGCAGGGACAGTGTGGAGGAGAGAGAGAGAGAGCAGCAGGGACAGTGTGGAGGAGAGAGAGAGAGAGCAGCAGGGACAGTGTGGAGGAGAGAGAGAGAGAGGGCATCAGGGACAGTGTGGAGGAGAGAGAGAGAGAGCAGCAGGGACAGTGTGGAGGAGAGAGAGACAGAGAGCAGCAGGGACAGTGTGGAGGAGAGAGAGAGAGAGAGGGCAGCAGGGACAGTGTGGAGGAGAGAGAGAGAGAGGGCAGCAGGGACAGTGTGGAGGAGAGAGAGAGAGAACAGCAGGGACAGTGTGGAGGAGAGAGAGAGAGGGCAGCAGGGACAGTGTGGAGGAGAGAGAGACAGAGAGCAGCAGGGACAGTGTGGAGGAGAGAGAGAGAGGGCAGCAGGGACAGTGTGGAGGAGAGAGAGAGAGAGGGCAGCAGGGACAGTGTGGAGGAGAGAGAGAGAGAGCAGCAGGGACAGTGTGGAGGAGAGAGAGAGAGGGCAGCAGGGACAGTGTGGAGGAGAGAGAGACAGAGAGCAGCAGGGACAGTGTGGAGGAGAGAGAGAGAGGGCAGCAGGGACAGTGTGGAGGAGAGAGAGACAGAGAGCAGCAGGGACAGTGTGGAGGAGAGAGAGAGAGGGCAGCAGGGACAGTGTGGAGGAGAGAGAGAGAGGGCAGCAGGGACAGTGTGGAGGAGAGAGAGAGAGAGGGCGGCAGGGACAGTGTGGAGGAGAGAGAGAGAGGGCAGCAGGGACAGTGTGGAGGAGAGAGAGAGAGAGGGCAGCAGGGACAGTGTGGATTAGAGAGAGAGAGAGAGAGCAGCAGGGACAGTGTGGAGGAGAGAGAGAGAGAGAGCAGCAGGGACAGTGTGGAGGAGAGAGAGAGAGGGCAGCAGGGACAGTGTGGAGGAGAGAGAGAGAGGGCAGCAGGGACAGTGTGGAGGAGAGAGAGAGAGAGCAGCAGGGACAGTGTGGAGGAGAGAGAGAGAGGGCAGCAGGGACAGTGTGGAGGAGAGAGAGAGAGAGGGCAGCAGGGACAGTGTGGAGGAGAGAGAGAGGGGGCAGCAGGGACAGTGTGGAGGAGAGAGAGAGAGAGCAGCAGGGACAGTGTGGAGGAGAGAGAGAGAGAGCAGCAGGGACAGTGTGGAGGAGAGAGAGAGAGGGCAGCAGGGACAGTGTGGAGGAGAGAGAGAGAGGGCAGCAGGGACAGTGTGGAGGAGAGAGAGAGAGAGAGGGCGGCAGGGACAGTGTGGAGGAGAGAGAGAGACAGAGAGCAGCAGGGACAGTGTGGAGGAGAGAGAGAGAGAGCAGCAGGGACAGTGTGGAGGAGAGAGACAGAGAGCAGCAGGGACAGTGTGGAGGAGAGAGAGAGAGAGGGCAGCAGCGACAGTGTGGAGGAGAGAGAGAGAGGGCAGCAGGGACAGTGTGGAGGAGAGAGAGCAGAGGGCAGCTGAGAGGCTGCCTGGGTACAACAGGCTGGGCTGAGGTGACAATAATGTGCTTGTTTGCAATTTCTGACTTTCTCCGGTTTGTGTGTGTGCGGGTCGGCATATAAGACAAAGACAGAGAGAGCGAGAGAGAGAGAGAGAGAGAGAGAGAGAGAGAGAGAGAGAGAGAGAGAGAGTCTTATTCTATTTAGCTTGGAATTTGACATGTGGCATTTAGAATATTTCATGATTTTCACAGTAGGTGGGTTTTCTTTTCTTTTCCGTAAAATAGTTGACTTGCACCGACTACACCGTGAACATTAGATGCTTCTGCTTCTGGCAAGATAGCCAACAAAATATGGCTGTTGAAAATATGTTGTTAAAGGAACACTCAAATCAACTCTCAATAACTGTCAAACTATTCATCATTCATCTAGTTTGACAGTTATTGAGAGTTGATTTGAGTTAATGAGTTATTAATTTGAGTTAGTGTGGACCAGTGATGTCACTGGTCCACACTTTAACACTCAATAACTGTCAAATCAAATGACAAACTTCAAAACCGTTTACAGTTTTCTGATATACTACTGATGTTCTAATGATACAAAGCTGGTTGAAAATGGGCGGAGTGTTCCTTTAAGCATGTGGGCAAGTGCAGCACCTGCTCAACATAGTGAGAATCGGCTGAGCACAGAGAAAGAGGCACTAAAGCAGGTGTAACAAATCAGATAACTATCAAAACATTGAAGATTTTTTTTTCTTGCTTGGAATTCATAGCAAACTTTTCCTGACTGAAGTAATCACACTGGATCTTTAAGGAGCCTGGAACAACGCAGGCTCAAAGTGAGAGTGCACCGATGACAAGAGAAATAGGACAATAAGATAAAGTGCAGTGCAGTACACTGATGATACAGTATTCTGATTATTTATTTTTAGATCCTGTGTTAATGCAGATCAAATACTTGTGCTTTCTATTTCGGCCTATGTTCTTTCCCTTCTGTCTATGTGTCTTCCCGTCCAGCTGTCTGAATCTGTCTTTGTGTCTCCTGTCCTTTCTGCGTCTCACTGTGAGTGTGAGTCTATCTGAGTCTGTCTTTGTGTCTCCTTGTCAGTTCTGCGTCTCACCGTGATGGACGTGAAGGTTAGGCAGATGCCTCCGAAGCCGTTGAAGGAGAGAGCCAGGAAGATGATCGGTGACAGCACTGGAGAGAGGAGAGGCAGACACAGGACTTGGATTTTAAAGAAACAAATATTGCAGCAATCCCCAAACCAGCCTCTGAAACAAATATCCTGTACATTTGGCTCAATCCTTATGCTGTCATTTAGGTGGTTGAAAAATATTACAAATGAATTGAGAATGAATACATTTTCATTGTCTTTACTCTTCAACTAAATATAATAATAATAATAATAATAATAATAATAATAATAATAATAATAATAATAATAATAACGTTGTAATGGTGTGTTGTAAAAGATAATCGCATAAACAAATCATCTGCAGAATAGCTTCATAAGATGAAGCTGTCGCTCTATCAGGCATTACTAGCCGACTTTGTAAACCGATAGCACAACAAACCCTCAGGCGGTGTGAATTCTGCTATCCTTCAACTTTGAGCGGGGAAATGAACAATAGCAAAAACAGGTTTACTCGTGTAGTGGAGGAGAATGATTTGATAGATAAACAATGTCATTCACAGAGACAAGGATACTAAAGTATTCACAGCATTACAAAATCAGAGTTCTTATGTCTTCTATGTGTTTGTAGCAGACAGGTTGATACCGGGGAGTGTTTTTGGACTGGTCACTGTGTTTGTTTGGACCTACCACCAGGGTCGTGTGCAGACACTGACATCATAATGCAGGACAGTCCGAAACACGTGCTGCAAAGAGAAAATGACAAGAAAATCAGAGGAATTCAAACTAGCTATCCTACCATCTTTTTATCAATTTTTTTCTGATTTTTCTAACATTTTCTCCCCAGTTGTACTTGGCCAATTCCCCCTGCTGTCCCGGTCGTTGCTCCACCCCTTCTGCCGATCTGGGGAGAGTTGTAGACTAGCACCATGCTACTTCTGACACATGTGCAGTCACCAGCCACTTCTTTTCTCCTGACAGCGGGGAGTTTCACCGGCAGGACGTAGCGCGTGGGAGGATCACGCTATTCCCCCCAGTTCACCTCCCCCCCGAACAGGCACCCGAGGAGGCACTAGTGCAGCAACCAGGACACATACCCATAATCCGGCTTCCCACCCGCAGACATGGCCAACTGTGCCTGTATGGACACCTGACCAAGCCGGAGGTAACATGGGGTCTCGAACCTGCGACCATCGTGTTGGTAGGCACGGAATCTACCGCTGCACCACCCGGACGCCCATAGCATGCCATCTTACAACCACATTCATAATTGATGTTAGTTAGTAGAAACTTGCTCCAACAGGTTTGATATGGTGCTTATGGCAGGAAGTAACGTACAACAACTCCCAGAGGGCCAGAAACTCGAGGACAGTTCTCAAACTTGTTTGGCTCATGCTTAAAACAAAGCAATGCCTACTCCTCCTACTAGGAGTGATTTTCCCTTTTCGGTTTTATTTGGTTATCAGAGAAGGCCTAGACAGGGGCACTCAATTAAAATTCAAAGAGGTCCAGTTAGAGAAAATGTCCTCAAGCAAAGGTCCGGACCATTGTAACGTAGCTTACGCTATGATTTCAGTGCCATTGAACTCAATGATTGAAGTAGCCTAATGGTACAATGTCTGTATGTAGTCAACAACTGACTGTTAAATCTAAATAAACATCAATAATGCTTATTTACAGTTTTCATATTTAACTGGATTAATTATACATAACTACCCTACTATAATAAATAAATGATCTTTTCTCATTTCAAGTAAAATTATGCATTTAAAAATAACATACAACAGAGTGCTTTGGAAAAATGTGCATCTTAAAATGAAGTGCTTTAATTTAAGAGAAATAAGTTTCCCCTTTTCTTCACTCCATTTCACATTTAACACTCTCAGCCAACAAACAACCTTTTCTCTTGAGAGAAGTGAGCTCCCTGTCTATCTATCTATCTGTCTGTCTGTCTGTCTGTCTGTCTGTCTGTCTGTCTGTCTGTCTGTCTGTCTGACTGTCTGTCTGACGATCAACCTCGCATGCCGTTGCGTTGGGCAGTGAGTGTGCCCTGGTGTGTGTGTGTTTGCTCATGTGTGGCGCTTCCATAGACAGGTCAGGATCGCACCACACTTCACACGAGACATACTGGTTTTGATCTGCCCGTAAGAACAATGAATGGACATGTAAGAGTGGTTTCTTTTGAGCACACCATGTGAAATTACTATCTCTCGCCTCGCGTCGCCTCCCCTCCGTCCGTGTGCTCTCGCAGCACCACTCGAAGCAACAGAGAGAAACGATTCGCTTATTTGATTGGCCGAGTAGCATCACGTGTGATGATTTACAGCGCATTCATTGGTCTGTGAGCTTCCTGGCAGATAAACCGGTAGTACCGTAAATACTGTAAAAGCACGTGCCGGTTAAAATAGAAACGCTCCGTGAAAATGTAAGTTATCAATGATTTGTAGGTTATAGGGCTCGGTCCGGATAGGACGGCGTCTCGGTCCGGATGCGGACCGGAGTCCGGACTTTGAGGATCGCCGGCCTAGAGGCTGAAAACTATTTAGTATTTCACAAGAAAAAAACAGAAAAATTACTCATGGTAATACATAAATAAATATAGGAGAAACATGTTCTTTTCCTATGCCGTAACTCATGTCGCGACCCTCAAGTGGGCCCCGCCATCCAGGTTGAGAACCACTCTAGGAGACAACAGTTGTGACTCAACATTCTTCCTGTTTAAACATGTTTGGGTCAGACAACTCACATCACAATTTTGAATAGAAATCATTCAAATATCATTCAATATGGCCTGTAGATGTGGCTACAATAGACACATGTCAAACATTCTTTTCATGCATTTGTATATTTTGTTAAAATACAGCTGACAAAGTCTACTGACATCAGTGAAATGTGAACGTTAAAAACCCTGCCAACAGGAAGGAACCATTGTTGGCGGTTGAACTTCCTGAATGGTAGGCAGTTCAACCGCCAACAGAGGTTCCTTCCACAGATAACTCTGCTCTGTTCTGTCATTTTCTCCTCTTCTGTTTTGACATCACACCTTGTGTTGTGATGGTGCCTGTCATGGCTATTCAGTGTCATAGATACTCAAACAGCAGCTTTGGAACCTGTGGGGAAACTAGGTAATAATATATAACTATAATATAATATAAGATAATAAAATATAATATAATAAAATATAATAAAATAAAATAAAATAAAATAAAATAAAATAAAATAAAATAAAATAAAATGTAATTTAATATATAACTCGGTAATAATATCCTGTGAGATTGTATGAGGACAGAAAGCTTCCCTGTGTTCACATGTCTGTCGCCCACCCGTTGTGCAAGAATTCCACTACGTGCATACTTGTGCTACACTTAAACCACAAACGCATGCATGCACACACGCGCGCGCACACACACACACACACACACACACACACACACACACACACACACACACACACACACACACACACACACACACACACACATGCAAGCATACACACTATTGCCCCACCTACACTCATTCATTCCCCACAATAGGAGGATCTCCTCCCACTTTTGGAATGTGATCTATCTGCTTTATTTATTTATTTTTACACACTTCTCTCCTCAGCTCACCTTCTGCAGGTATGCACCACCTGCCAGGTCGCCAAAAATAAGAATTTGTTCTTAATGATTAAACACATTATATAACTTTCATGCCACCTTGCTGCACTTCTGACAGAATAAAATTCATGGCATTCAAACAAACCTCTTACCAGACAAGCAACAATCTTTGCCAATAGAAAGATGAGACACAAACTTCCCCTTCAAAGGAAATGAACTTTAGGAATTTGGGAGTTGTCTTGAATTAAAAAAAAAAGACATACGGCCGCATCACAATTACTCATATGACCACAGGCATGTCCCCCTTAAATCTATAGAGCTCAACGGTCACATGACATCGTGACGTCACCTTTCTTTGGTTCCGAAAGAGTAATTGTGCATTCCCTTTTCTCCAGCACACTTTGAAAAATCCTTATTTTATAATCCATTCTGGCCGTTTCGGCCAATCAGATTAGCGGATGATTGAACGACAGAGCGTTTCAGCCAATGGGAGAGCACTCTGAGCGGCAGTGGGCGGGACCAGCGGTCTTTAACGGCCTCCATTAAACATCCGCTCAATGGCTAACATTATCGTAGAGCGTATAGATGCATTTCCATGCTTTAATGTGAACGAACCGGGCAATAGATTTGAAAACGGGTCCCGGCGTTGAAGGGAGCATGACTCATAATGGTTAACGTAACATACTTTCATTCACTCAGTGGCGTTTTGAGCCCTTTACTCAGCAAGCTGTAGCCTACGTTCGTAGTAGCCTATCCAGAGATATTTCACTAGTGATCACAGACGATCATACAGTGAGCTCCACCAATCAAAGACATCGATATTAAACTTTAGAATTGTGGGGAGTGTAGTACTTCTCCATGAATAAAAGATGTTTAAAAATAAACAAGGATGATATCATACAGATTTCTGGGTTCTACAGGAACATAGCATTGTTTCACAACTAGCTCATAAGTCTACCGGGTGGTTACGATATTATGTCTAATAATCAAAATCTCATTGCAGAATATGGACGGGGAAATGCTCTTCCGGAACCGAGGTGTCATGTGACTGCTGAGCTCTATTATTTATTGCAGACTATTACCTGCCCACCAGGCGGATCGGGCGCGGGCCAAACTTGTCCATCAGGATGCCGAGGGGCAGGGTGGTGGCGCTGAGCAAGAACGAGCCAATGGTGAAGCCCAGATTCAGCATCTCTTCCTGGTCCACACAGCTGAGCCACTTCTCCTCCTCCTCGCTGCTGGAGGTGTTGCTGGAGGTGTTGCCCAGGGTCATGACCACCGAGTCATTCTCTGTGAGGGGGGGGGGGGGGTGATTACCAGAGAATGTGATTACCAGACGCCACAGCGGGGCTGCTATTGTTTTCACCTTGTGAGTCTGTGTGTGTGTGTGTGTGTGTTGTGTGTGTGTGTGTGTGTGTGTGTGTGTGTGTGTGTGTGTGTGTGTGTGTGTGTGTGTGTGTGTGTGTGTGTGTGTGTGTGTGTGTGTGTGTGGTCCTGGAGACACCTGTTGTAGCGGGAACTACCACACAAGTTGTTTTGAGTACTTTGCCAGGTGTTTTATATGTCTGTGGACAGATTGTGAACGCGATAGCGTCAAAAGCGTGCAAGATGCAGTCACGAAACTTTACAGGTGTGTAGTTTAAATAAAGAATTATGGTCGACTTCGAAAATGGCCATGATCCGCGTGATCGACCCCCACCCCCCCGCGTGACCACGGCCGTCGCGGCTGGTGTGATCCCATCGCAAGATTGTCTCTAGCGTGTTACGTGTTCTACCACTTCCCCATGTCATTTTGCTGTAAAGATGCGTCCTAAACTCAGCATTTCACCGTGCAGTGTAACGTTTCTATCCGTGAAATGTGTGTGTGTGTGTGTGTGTGTGTGTGTGTGTGTGTGTGTGTGTGTGTGTGTGTGTGTGTGTGCGTGCGTGTGTGCCAGGACTCCTGTCAGCTAGCAATCTGTACTGTAGCTTGCAGCTGACCCTAGCCTAGGCTGTGTGGCCCATTCATAATTGGTTGGGCAACCCTTTCAAAGATAAAATCAACATGGGAATAATAAGAATAACCCTGGTTCACTACATCTATAGAACTCCCTTAGCAAAAAAGGTAACTGCACATTTTTGACTCTTTTTTTTTTAAAGTTCTAGTGTGTTGTGCGGCAGAGTTGTTTTTAAGTTCTAGTCTGTGTGTTGTGTGGCAGAGTTAAAGGAACACTCTGCCCATTTTCAACCAGCTTTGTATCATTAGAACATCAGTAGTATATCAGAAAACTGTAAACTGTTTTGAAGTCTGTCATTTGGACATATAATATGTTGTTTTGTAAATTAATGTGTTTTTAATTTCTGTTCGAGACAAATAAAAAATTCAAAAACTGGTCCACACTAACTCAAATGAATAACTCATTAACTCAAATCAACTCTCAATAACTGTCAAACTATTCATCATTCATCTAATTTGACAGTTATTGAGAGTTGATTTGAGTTAATGAGTTATTAATTTGAGTTAGGGTGGACCAGTGATGTCACTGGTCCACACTTTAACACTCAATAACTGTCAAATTAAATGACAGACTTCAAAACAGTTTACAGTTTTCTGATATACTACTGATGTTCTAATGATACAAAGCTGGTTGAAAATGGGCAGAGTGTTCCTTTAAGTTCTAGTGTGTTATGTGGCAGAGTTAAGTTTTAGTGTGTTGTGCGGCAGAGTTGGCGCAGCTGGTTTTACCTGAGCACAGGTGGGAGTAGAAGCCCTCACTCTTGAGCATGATGAGCAGCGAGCCCCAGCCCAGCAGCACGGCGGAGCACAGCAGGTTCTCTATCACTGCCGTCACCGCCATCCACCAGCGCCTCCTATAGGCCTGGAGGAGAGAGGGCGCCATCGCTGCTCTGCAGGAGGGGAGGAGGTACGACGAGGGGGGGTTGGAGTAGAGGCGGTAGAGAGGGAGTGAGGGAAGTAAATTATTAAAATGACAGAATCAGGTTTCAGGGACTGGATGGCACTGACTTGACAGCAGACAAAGGTTTACATTCACAACAGATATTAAGCTTTGTAAGCTGTGCAGAATAACGGTTCCCAAACTTTTTTTGTGCAAAGATATTTATTTTCAGATTGTATTCACTCCAAAAATCACTGACTTTCTTTAGGAAGGTGTATCAATGAGGGGGGGGATCTCTCAAATTTACTTTGTGCCACAAAAAAAAACAGATATTTTCATATTGTTCACTTTAGTTTAGGGCAGGGGTTCCCAAACTTGTTCATCTTGGGACCCAAAAGATAAGAGATGTCTCTGGGACCCAAACTCACATAAAAACATACGTAATGAGTTGCCATGACAACCAGTTGGCGACCCCCCCCCCCACGAGTCCACGACCCGAAATTGGGTCCCGACCCATAGCTTGGGAAACACTGGTTTAGGGACCTAATGGAGTCCTCCCAAAAGCCCCTGTAGGGGGCAGCACTTTGAGGGCCACTGCCTTGGGGCCTTTTCAGTTTAATTTATTTCCCAATCTTCCGCCTCGGCCAACCATTCATAATTAAGGTCAAATGTATCCATAGCGCTGTTGCTGTTGCTACAATAGAACCCCTGTGAGGCAGAGTGACGCATACAGTGAAGCGTCCCAGTGCTGCTATATATTGAATATCAGCACTCCTGGAATGCCTCATGTCCAATCAAATTGCTCGACCGGAACTAACTGTAAACACACGCAAGGTCACCATAACCTGTGACACGAATGAACAACAACTAACATATTCCAGTCATGATCACCCTGACAAGAGAGCACACACACACACACACACACACACACACACACTTGATAGCTGATAATATCAGCTATCACACACACACTTGAGTGTGTGTGTGTTTGTTATCACCCTGATAACAAACACACACACAAACACACACACACTTGATAACAGACACACACATCTGGAAAACATCTAAACAAGGTCAGAAAGAAAGATCCAAATATAGCCATGCCTTCCCATTTGGGAGTAAATCAGACAGAAGGGCAGAGGGAGAAACGCCCCAGCCGGCTGACTTCAAGAGGGGCGGAGCCTGGAGTCAAACCCTCCAACAGGAAACCCTTTCAATGGCTCTTTATGAAGGCATCCTCACGAGTGTGTGTGTGTGTGTGTGTGTGTGTGTGTGTGTGTGTGTGTGTGTGTGTGTGTGTGTGTGTGTGTGTGTGTGTGTGTGTGTGTGTGTGTGTGTGTGTGTGTGTGTGTGACTCTGTGCATATGTGATCATGAGGAGTGTGTAATGGGCTTAGCCATAGCCCAGTGAACTGCTTTGTGCTGGACAGAGCGTTGGAGGGGAGGGGCTCTGTGTAACTGACACCCCATGCTGGAAAGCCATTCAGCACACGCACGACTCCCTGGCCTCTCCACAATGCACCACAGAGCTGAAGGCACTCATCCCCTCAACGCTGTCAATTGAATTTATATCCCACAATTAGGCTATTCATGTCTTATCACAGAAATACATTATAAGCAGTCTGTAAAGAGGCTAATGTCAATATCGACATATGATTTAATATGATTTAATTTGTCTGCCGTTGAAAATAGTCAAGATGTTGATGCAAGATGTCAAAAATGCTGTACGATATTAACTCCCACTATCTGGCAAAATAATGACCATTTTAGTCATACCGTAATCATGCTATATCCTACTGTCAGGATCACTATTTTGCTTGAATTAATGATGAATTATGATGTTTGTCTTTGGATTTATAGAAACGGATATACTGTGAATTCAGACTGCAAAAGATGGAAGTCTGCATTCTAATGGATGAATGTGTTGGCAGACCGTGTAGTAGGCAGGTTTGACTCGGCTTGCAAACCACAGGTGTGCATCCGTCTCTGTGGGCTGGAGTCCAGCTCCTGGTGGTGACATTTTGTGCACTGCAGGCAGGGCTTCACAAACTATGATTCATTTATGAGTAAACAGCACAGCAGAACCGGCAGAAAGACAGAACCATCTTTCCACCAGGAGCGCATGCACACACACACACACACACACACACACACACACAGACACACACACACGCACGCCTGCACACACCATTTAATCCATTGATACCTGATGCAGCATTTGTGTGTATATCCCTCATTTGTGTGCGTATCCCTTTAAGACCGCAAACCACGTTAACGCGGTTCGCGGTCTTAAAGGGATACACACACAAATGCTGCATCAGGTATCAATGGGTTAACTAGGCCTAACTATAGCGTGGCTAGTGTCACATGGATTGGATTTACTGCGCTGTGGCCGCTGTTGCAGTATCAAGACGCACTAAACACAAGGCATAAACAATGGAGGGATGATGGAGAGATCATGGCTGGTCAGCAGACACCGCTAAAGCCATGCTATCGCTTGCTGCTAGGCGTGTGTAGCAGTAGCCTAGTTGAGTAATATGATATGAGCACATGGACTGATGCAAGACACACAAGTCCAAGATTAGACTGCCGCGTTGCCTCTGTGTTGCCATCACCCTCTTCTGCTTATCACACTCTCTCTCTCTCTCTCTCCTTTTCTATTTGCCGCCTAGTTCCTCCTGCTTATCATCACATCCTGTCGTTTAAAAGCCCCGCCTCCAGTGTATTTGGTCAATGTGTTGCTGAGTCATGGCCTGGCCTGTTGATTAACCGCACTGTGTTCGCCAGCATTTGTTTTGTTTTGACAAATATCCAAAAAAAAATTCTTTGATGTACTGACCCAGTGGTCTTTGATGTAACTGACCCAGTGGTCTTTGATGTACTGACCCAGTGGTCTTTGATGTAACTGACCCAGTGGTCTTTGATGTAACTGACCCAGTGCTCTTTGATGTAACTGACCCAGTGGTCTTGGATGTACTGACCCAGTGGTCTTTGATGTACTGACCCAGTGCTCTTTGATGTAACTGACCCAGTGGTCTTTGATGTAACTGACCCAGTGGTCTTTGATGTAACTGACCCAGTGGTCTTGGATGTACTGACCCAGTGGTCTTTGATGTAACTGACCCAGTGGTCTTTGATGTAACTGACCCAGTGGTCTTGGATGTACTGACCCAGTGGTCTTGGATGTACTGACCCAGTGCTCTTTGATGTACTGAGTTGACCCACTGCTCTTTGATGTACTGACCCAGTGCTCTTTGGTGTACTGACCCAGTATTAAAAGAAAAATGGGAGATTTCGAGTGCTAGAAACGAGCAAAGATTTGCCCTTGCACTAAGACTTAAGATATGGCCCAAAGAGTTTATTGAAGGCAAGAGGCAAAGCTGTTCTGCTTTTTTGACAACAGCGCTGCAGCCATGATGTTGCAGTGGAACAACCTATTATTAGCCTTCGGTTCTTATCAATGTAAGATCTTTGGTGCAAATCAGATGACGTACAAATATATATTCAAATGTTTTCATAGAACACACCAACGGTTCTACAGTTAGGAAAGCTGACTGGAGGGGGCCTATAAGTACTCTGTTTGGCTAGAGGGAGTGGAGCAAGAAGCAGCTTACTGGCGCTGTATGAGAACGTACATGAAAGTATCCATGCATGCCGTGTATAGTGACAGTACACCCAGTGCTGCTGCACCATTCACCTGCTCAATCCACCCCTCATCCTAGGCTTATATTTTCCGTCCACGTCCACACACAGATCCGCCCGGCCGGGCCTTCATCATGACAGTGAGAACGTGCTGGTGGTGACGCACGGAAGGTCAACACACAACAGAGAGTCGCAAACAAGTAAGAACACGGAGAGCGGAGGTCTTTTATGGTTAGCAGGCAGCTGTGAGACCCCGTCGTAACACTGTGAAGTGTAGTGTGTGTTTGCATGAGAGGGAGAGGGAGAGAGGGAGAGAGAGAGAGAGAGAGAGAGAGAGAGAGAGAGAGAGAGAGAGGGAGAGAGAGAGAGAGAGGGAGAGGGAGAGCGATGCAGGGGAGACACCTTATAAGGGAGCTGCTTCCTGAATACCTGGGCTGCATGATGCAATGTTGCCAATGCCATAACTAACATTTATAGTGGGAGCTTTGGTGTGTGTGTGTGTGTGTGTGTGTGTGTGTGTGTGTGTGTGTGTGTGTGTGTGTGTGTGTGTGTGTGTGTGTGTGTGTGTGTGTGTGTGTGTGTGTGTGTGTGTGTGTGCAGGGGGGGGGGGGGTACTTTTGACTGTACATGATGATAATAACAACCCACTCTGGTGTTTTATTTAGATTTAGATTTGACATAAGTACACCAAGACTCATCACGTGTCCTGTTCTCTTGACATCTTTTTATGTCTTTCCACTAGCTCCCATTCCTACTCTTCTTCCCCACGGGGATGTTTCTGACCCGGACGGGCCGTGTTTATCGACCTCTACAGGACATAAAGGATGCCGGGCAAACTCTTTATGCTCACAAGTTTCCAAACAAATAAACGAGTCGCCGTAGGAGCCTCTGTTCCCCGACGAGTCCAGAAACGTGGCTGGCTCTGACAGCTGTCTCTCCACGGGAATGACCTCAGCCGCTCTCTGGTTACCAGCATCGCGGGGTGGCCGCTGACTCGCCTATGTTTGGGGAGAGCCCGGAGGAAGTCTGGTGCTGCAGGGCCTTCAAATTAAGGCTATAACACTATATATATCTATATATATCTATATATATCTCTATCTCTCTCTCTCTGTGTCTGTCTCTCTGTCTCTCTCTTTCTCTCTCTCTCTCTCTCTCTCTCTCTCTCTATATATATATATATATATATATATACATATACATATACATATACATATACATATACATATATATATTTGTGATGAGAGATTATCTTAGTTTTGGGATAAGGTCATTGACATATTGTGATATGGTGCAAGTGTTGTCTTTTCTGGGTTTTGAAGGCTGAATTACAGTAAAGTGGTGTGATTTTCTGAACTTGCCAGACTGCTCTAGCTGTTCTATTATTTGCCTTTACCTACTTAGTCATTATATCCACATTACTAAGGATTATTTATCAAAAAGAGCACATTAATAACGTGGTCATAATACTGTACAGTTCAAGTTTCCTGTGACACAAGAGCTTCCCAAATGTGGCATTCAGGGGATGGAAAAGGAGATTTTA
Source organism: Poromitra crassiceps (assembly GCF_964638095.1). Classification (NCBI taxonomy): domain Eukaryota; kingdom Metazoa; phylum Chordata; class Actinopteri; order Beryciformes; family Melamphaidae; genus Poromitra; species Poromitra crassiceps. Next base: position 17,199,465 of record NC_139634.1, read on the forward strand.
GGACAACTTTGACAAATTAATTAATTAAAGCATCACTGTCATCATCATTATGCATGAAGTGTCTCTGAGCTGCTTCACGTCTTATTAAAAAAAAAAAATCCAACAAGAAGCAACCAAAAACTACATTTTTTAGAGGCTCAAAAGCATCTGAGTGCTGGTGTCTGAGTTTAAGGAGACCATGAAGGCAGCATGGCTGGACATGCGAGAGGTCTCTCCCCTAAACAGCCCCTCAGGCCATTTGGGGGTTTTAACTTGGAGAGTAATTAGCTGCTATCTGTTGTTTCTACGGACCCCTTCTCCCTCTGCGATAACAACACGCTCATTTAAAACATTCTCCTTACATGCGACAGGGTTTAAAACGAACTAAATGCAGCTGAATGTCTTTGGTAAGTAACCTAAAAGTACCGGTAACGTATAGCCTACATTAAACAAATTCACAGTTCCATGCCACGTGTGAGCTACACCGGTATCTCCAGCCGGTTAGTCCAGCTTGGCGCTCTCTCCTCCACATGTTAACGCGATGCCACATTACATTTGACACGTTACTGTACAGTAGCACAAATATGTGGCGCTTCAAGATTAATAAAATAAACAAAAAGTTGACTTACTTCAGCTTTGTCTTCTCAGTGGGGAAAAAGTAGTTTTGTGGATGATTTCTCTTTGCAAGCTTGTTTGCTCACTATTTAAAAAAAAGAAGATGAATAAGTTAAAAAGGACTTTCACAGCTGGTTGTTGGTTTTTGTGGATTAGCAGCCAATGAAAGCCTGCACCATAAAACTACCGCGGGTTTCTGCTTCAGATCGAGGCTCTTTCTTCTGGAGGATTCGTGTCACCAATGTGACTCCACAGTCCACACTTCTCTCTCTGGTTTCATTACAAACTCCCCCCTCTCCTCCTCATTTGACTTCTAATTCCCTCCCTCTTGCTCTGGGCTGGCTTCACACACACACAGGAGGGGTGGAGAGAACGACAAGGCCTTCTAGGCTTCTACCCATTCATGACTGTGAGCTTCTGCCACTAGACTGCCTTTACTCAAGCAAGCCCTAGTAAGTATGCACATTGCACTGTTTCATAGCCAATTCCATTTTTGTCCCATTGATGATGTCACAATGTCTATGACATAGCCTACTTATTGAACAAAACCATCTTATGACATCACTGATGATGTGACTGATGTCAGTGCTGTCATGCAGTGCAGTGATGTCATGCAGTGATGCAAAGTTGAGCAATTGTGCGTTGCGCATGCCAATAGAGCAGGTGAGGCCACGCAACAGCCGAGCTGCGGGCGAGGCCGCATAGCGCCCGAGCTGCTTGCGGCAAGCCCGCACAGCGGGCGAGCCTAGGGTTTCGGGGCCGATACCCTAGTAATGCAAATGTCCTTCCACTCCACTCCACCACGTTCAGTTTGCCTCTAGTTGGTAACGGTTTTAACTTGACAACAGAAGCATTCTAAATTGCCCCTAGCTACTTCCTGTTGCAGTGTTTGCTAATAGCTGACAGGAAGTAAGCTCCCTGTCAACACTATTCCGTGAAAAGCGTCTATGCTTTTAAAATCCATTTGCATTCAAAATGTGATCAAAAAATCAACTCAACTTTCAAGCATGACAACTACACCAATCATCAGCTCATTTCCTTTCTGACGTTCCATCAAAAACCTCTGCAAAACCATTATTAAACATGTATCACATTTATTAGCAACAACTTAATTACCGGTACTTTTAGAAGTCAACTTTTTGAAGAGACATTAACATATTGTGTTATCACTGATGTTAAAATATCTAATTTAATATTACTTACTACAGTGGTTCTCAAATGGGGGTCCGGGGACACCCAGGGGTCGTTGAGGGGGTTCCAGGGGGTCCCCAGCCAAAAGGGGGGTAATTTATTTTTGCTATAATTCCATTCATAAGTAACACAATGACTATTTTGGTCATGAATTGTATACACTTTCTGTAATAAAACATCAATGAACAACAACAATGAAGAATCTGAAGAAGGTCTTAGGACCGAAACGTTATTATTTTCTGTTAAATAAACTTTTTGCATTTGGGGACAGTGTGCGGGAGTTATTTTCTTTTCTTTTGTAATAAAACATCTAAAAACATCAATCTTATTATCATATGGGGGACCGTTGGACAAAATCCTATCAAATGGGGTCGTGGTCTAATCTTTGTCAGTTTATGGATCTCTCGTGTGAAAAAAATTGAGAACCATTGACTTACTATACGAGGGATCAGCCGAGCATCATTCTGGTCAACAAACCAGCGTTTCCAGGGAAAAACGGCAATGGTAGCCTGGGTAAACCCAGCCTCCACGTGACCTCTATGTACTATATCAGTCACAAAGAACTTGCATTACAGGCATAGTCTGTGATGTCACGTTGAAGGCTGGGTTCACCCAGGCTAACCCTATGGAGCCAGCTTGAATGTCTCACTCTAGCCCCGGCTATGTTGTTTACATTTTAAAAACTGCGACAGTTCACACAACTTTCACACGACATGCACACACCAGACTCTTGAGCTACTTCTGCTCTCACTCAGAATGTCAAAATATAAGCGATGTGATGTATAGTTTTTGAGATATGAACGTTTGTTTGGCACAACTCATACTAGTTAACTGCTGTGCTTCCGGGGGATTTGTCGTGACGTCACGCTGATACCTCCTGTTATAGGAGATAGGATGGCAATAATGACTTGTTCATCTCATGAAGTCACGTTTTCCCAAAATGTAGACTATATTACATTACTGCCATTACATTACATTACCTAAAGCTCCCATTTCAAACACTCAGGTCCAACTAATTAAAGACAAGGGTGAATGAGGCCATATGTAGGTATTAGTAATACATCAAGAAGTATCAGACTGACTGCGAATGGTCAATTTTTCAAAGAAGAGCTGGCGTCAGATAATAAGCCAGTCGGTTTGGACAGATAGCGGAGAACAACATGACATCATGCAGTCAGACACAGAACCTTCATCTTCCATCTTCATCACTCTCTGATTGACAGCTGTGCTCAACTCATTCTGTCTGCAATACAAAAAGCATTAGTAGCTTTTTCGTGTGTGCCTGTACATAGCACCACAAAAGAAAATTGGCACCCCACTGGGCCCTGACTGGGCACTTTTCCATTTCAAGCCTATATAGCAATTTAGCATCGTTAGAAGCAGGGTTTCATAATAGTCCTGATAGTCAAGCCACAGCTGGTCATGAACTTTTGTTCCATGTGAATGGGTAGTCAGGTCAACTTTTATTCTGGCTAACATTGTTATACTTAACTCATTGTGGGGAAGCCAGATACAAATTTAAATAAATGAAACCAGGCAAATATAAATGCTATTGGACCCAAGACCCATTTGCTTATACACTTTCAGTTGCCAGATATTTCATTTGATAAAGTTTTCTATTCTATTCTATTCTATTCTATTCTATTCTATTCTATTCTATTCTATTCTATTATATCTCTTGAATACATTTAATGCAGGGTGTCAAACTGATTTTAGTCCACTGGCCGCATGCGACCCAATTTGGTGTCAAGTGGGCCAGACAAAGAAAATCAATAATCAATAATAACCTATAAATGACAAAACCTCCACGTTTTCCAGGTTCTTTTAGTTTAAAGTATTACAGGTAAGAAGAACACGTTCTCACGTAGGGTTATCTCAGCTACCATCAAGCACATTATCAAATGTACTGTCTAACATTGCATTACAATCAGGGGTGTAGTGGAGGGGAAATGCACTTTACCCACCCCTTTGAAATGAGGCAGATAGTTTACTCACCTATTTTCACATAAACTGTATCAATCAATGAGGGCAAACAATGTGGGTAAACTACTCACCTTGGAGAGTTTACCCACCTCTGTATTTATCACTACACCCCTGATTACAATTGCTGGCAACTGTGCAACTCTCTACAGTCAAGCAAAGGTAATGAAATCAGCTGACCACATTTTAGTGATTAATACAGATAACATGAATAGGCGACTTAATATGTAACTTGGTATCTCTTAGCCTTCACAAGTGCATCACATTGGATTGAAGGACTTCTCAGTGCAATTTTCACACTTTGCAAAGTCATCCTTTGGGCCGGATTGGACCCTTTGGGGGGCCGGATCTGGCCCCCGGGCTGCATGTTTGACACCCATGATTTAAGGTATTCAAGACCAAAAAATCTAAGCGAGTAAGTAATAGTAGCTTACCTTTTTTTTGGTTTATGCTTCATAAGCATTAATAAGCATTTGTTAATGTTTATTAACTAACCATTACCATGAACTAACCCTAAACTAAATTAAATAATGCATACAGTAATTATACCTAGTTAACACCAACACCTTTAACTGTTTATTAAGGGTTAGTTCATGCTAATTAAACATGAACTACCCCTCAATTTAGTGACCCTTATTATCAAGTGTAAAAAAATGTATCAAATGCTTTTCTGTACTTCATGAGCAGGTTTATTCAACACAAGGAATGACATACAAGTCTGTATTAAAGTGTTTCATGTGTAGTATGTTGTTTTTCACCAAATTATGCTAAATTCTTCTTTCTAATTTTATACTGATCTTCCATAAAGATTTGGAGACAGCCCGAGTATCATTTCCATCATAAGGAGGAGAGCACACCTGAGGATGCAGCATGCTGTGGTCTGGGCTCCTGAGTCGTGGCTCCACCTTCTGACCAAGTGGCGGAACTGCAGGATTCAGAGGGAAATACCATTCCACACAAGGGTGATGCATGTCTTCACTCAAAAGGTAAAAGCCAAGATACTACAGTACATCGTCCCAGGACGCCCCATCCACACTACTTGTTTTTGAAATTTGAAAACATGAAAGATATAATTCATTGTTATATTTATATTTTTACCTCACCATGGAGTTGACTGGGCCTTTCGAGTTTATGTTTTCGCTCTTGGTTCTTAGCCTGGTTTAAATCATCCGGATCCGTAACCTCGATCCGATCACTGGACAGGCGAGCTGTCAATCACCCCCTTTTCTATCGTCTATTTTACTCCAAACGGGCAAGTTATATAAAAAACTACCCCCATACTGTTGTTATGAAAAGGTGGAATTAGCCATATAGACCAAAACAGTGTTTTGCCCCGGACTGGAAAGATGTTTAATCCTGTTGCAAATTCGGGCATTTTAACATGGGGGGCCTCCTGTACCTGGCCCCAAGTGGCCATTCGAGGAACTACAGCTTTTCACTTCACTTGCGCATCATCAGAGGAAAGCCATGGAGTTTGCCCACTGGTTCAATCACAAAAATGAATGAATGAATGCATTTTATTTGACAGAATGTTAAAATACATCGTGAATAGAAGCCCTTAAACCACAACCATACACATGTATAAAATTGTCGAGGATTATTTCCATTGAGGTCCTCGTTTGTAAAAACAATCAATGGCGTAACTTCCAAACGGATTCACGTAACACCACAAAACTTTGCAGAGATGGGCCAAGAATGAACCGATTCACTTTCCATGCCCACTAGCCACAAGGGGGCATGGCAATGGGGGTATGCCGTGGCCGAGGTATGCACTCTAACGCTTTCCCTCTAGTTATGTATATTCATACATATATGAATATCATTTGCGTAATAATGGTGGCACCTTTACAGACTGGACCCTTAAATAGTTATTTAAAAAACGTGTGTGTGTGTGTGTGTGTGTGTGTGTGTGTGTGTGTGTGTGTGTGTGTGTGTGTGTGTGTGTGTGTGTGTGTGTGTGTGTCTGTGTGTGTGTGTGTGTATGTGTGTGTGTGTGTGTGTGTGTGTGTGTGTGCGTGTGCGTGCGTGCGTGTGTGTGTGTGTGTGTATATATGTATATATATATATATATATATATATATATATAATTATTTACCCTAATAATTACATTTCACACATCCATGTTGTACTGTTACCTACTGTAAGCGCTCCCAATTTAATGTCATTAACCAGGAAGAGCAAAAATATAATTCAGAAAATGACTTTTATTATAATTTTCTCAAGACAAACCTGTATGTGAAATATACACAAAAAATACACACTATTTACAAAAACTCAAATATGCTGATATTGGAAAAGATATACAACCTAACCTGTACATGTACAAATAAAAATGATCCAAAAATAAATATACTACAACAGATCAAAACATAAAGGTCTGTGGTTAACAAAAGTTTTTGGAAACGCAAACCTGGGTTCTGCATTATACTCTTCACAAACGTAAATAACTTTTATGCCTGTTGAAGCGTTTTATAAAAATCCCATTTTAAAAAAACGCATTTACGTTCCAAAAGGCATAAAAGTTGTTCATGTTTGTGAAGAGTATAATGCTAAAACCCCATAGATTTTTTCACTGAAGAACCCAGAAAATACTTCCGGACTCATTCCTGCGGCTCTATCGCGTACATCTTTATCTAGAAGCAGGCAGGACTAGGAAGCTTAGATGTCAGATGTGCACACAATAGTGCATTATAAATAAATAAACAAACAAACAAACAAATAAATAAATAAATACATGCCTAAATAAAAAAAACATGCATAAATAAATAAATACATGCTTAAATAAATAAATAAATAAATACAGCAAACATGCATCTACCACATGTGCTTTACAGACAGAAGAACAAAGAGAGAGAAAAGAAAGAAAACGACTGGATTGTAAACGGCACTTTTGATTGGTGATTAAACATTGCATGGAAGAGATGTTCCCTGTCTGTTATGTTCTTATAGCTCAATAAATTAGTTCAAGTCTCATCTAGTAGATACAGTTACACAGACAAGGCTTAATAGTATAACAAAGCTGTGATTAAGTTGGATCAATGACAAAATGGCTCCAAGTCTAAAGAGAGGAGTTTAGAGTTAATTTCCAGACTTTTCACAGACTCTCTATGTGTTGTTTCAGTGCAAGTTGAAGACTCTGTTTGTGTCTCAGCTTTGTGAACTCATCACTCTGACTGTCACAGCAGGGGCAGTTGGAAAGCATGTAACCCTGCAAGACATTACAATGTTACAATGTTACAATGTTACAATTTCACTTAATAGCAGACGCTTTTATCCAAAGCGACGTACATCGGAGCTTTATACAACACAAGCAATGAGAAGACAACAACATGAGTAAGTGCCATGAGGCCAAGCTTGAGTCCGAATGGACCTAGGTGCCACCATAGTGCATAGGATATTTTTTTCATCCTTCATGCCCCTCATTCATCAACATTCACACAATTAAAGGAACACTCTGCCCATTTTCAACCAGCTTTGTATCATTAGAACATCAGTAGTATATCAGAAAACTGTAAACTGTTTTGAAGTCTGTCATTTAATTTGACAGTTATTGAGTGTTAAAGTGTGGACCAGTGACATCACTGTTCCACACTAACTCAAATTAATAACTCATTAACTCAAATCAACTCTCAATAACTGTCAAACTAGATGAATGACTTCAAAACCGTCATCTAGTTTGACAGTTATTGAGAGTTGATTTGAGTTAATGAGTTATTAATTTGAGTTAGTGTGGAACAGTGATGTCACTGGTCCACACTTTAACACTCAATAACTGTCAAATTAAATGACAGACTTCAAAACAGTTTACAGTTTTCTGATATACTACTGATGTTCTAATGATACAAAGCTGGTTGAAAATGGGCGGAGTGTTCCTTTAACATTCATTCACATCTATCATCCCTTATTCATTAATCCCTTTCAACATTCATGCCCGACATTCGACATGAATGTTTTTATACATGCAAGAACATGCAGGCCACGCCGCGCACATACTGTACATATGAATATGGGCTGAGCACTACATAAAGAGTTAATGGTCACTCCCATATGCATGCGCACGCACACGCACACATGCACGCACACACACAGATGATGTACAACTAACCTCTATTTCCAAACATTCTTCATAGTCTCTTGCACGCGCCTTTAAATTCTCACTGAAGTCACTCGAACCGTGTGAACAACTGACTGTTCTTCTCAATGTGCACATGATCTACAGAGATAAAATGTCATGATTATAATTCAGATAATAGGTTTTCTGTTCATTTATTATCTGTTTCCTGCATTGTGATACACTTAGTAGTCCATTTCTCCTCCCTCTATAACTTGATTCAACACAATTTTCTTAAGTCACCAGAAGAAGAAGGAAAAAATCCTCCTGTCCATGAAACAATAAATCTTTCTCTAACTCTAATTATGTTATGCAATTCACATTTACCTCAGTGTTTTGGACATCTGGAACCTATAAGAAATGGGATACAACAGCATCAATTTAGAGATTAATTTCACAAAGAAACATCCACTGAAAAACACGTACATAGAGACGCACAGACACATACACAAATGCAAGTATACTGTAGACTCAACCCGGATTCAGATTGCTGCTGCATCTAATGACAACCATTTGGTTTTTCATTTTTGCACTTGAACAGTGACATCGTAGGCCTACATTGACTGACCTTAGGGCCCTTAAGACCAGCTGTATAGGCCTATAATATAAAATGCATTGCCATAAATTGGAAAATAATATATCTGAGTTCATTTGCAAAAACAGGTATACGCCATTCTTAAAATGAACAAACAACATCTGTTTGATACTCCCTGGGGTGCACATAGAAAACATTATTGAGGTGATTTATGTGAAAATTATCAGATTAATATGTTTTAGTTACGATTGATAATAAAAATGTCCCAAAAATAAATGTATTACAGTATCAATACATCAATATATCAAATAAAATGATAAAAAATCCAAACGGAGATACCTGTTTTTGCAAATGAACTCTTCATTTGTCTATTTCACACACAAAAAAGGGGGGGGGGGCATGTTGTTATGACAGATGTGATACATTCCTGATAAAAAAAAAAGTCTACTGGTTCCTGTTCCAAGAGACTAATAGGCTAATCCTTGTCTGAGGCCAAACCTAACTTCAAGCTTTTCTGTTGAAAGCATTATCTTCATCTCGTCCTCATCGTCCTCCCCCTCCTCCTCCTCATCGCTCATTTCTACCGGAGTCTACCTCGTTGGTTTCCGCCTTTCCCTCTCAAATGATAGTGTGGTGAGATACTCGTCTGTCCCAATAATGAGCAATGCTCTCTAAACTTACATTCAAATTGATGAATGTTTCTTTGTTCAGCACTTCCTCCAGTTTTGTAAGATCATGATTGCACCATGCAGCACGAGTGAACAGATGGCTCGGGGCCCCAAATGTGACTGTACACAAGACGTAGGCCAAGGCGAGACCCAGGATCCAGTTTGCCACTGGGTAGAGAGAGACAGAGAGAGAGAGGGAGAGATGGTGTGAGGTGGGAGCGAAGGATGAAGTGATGAGAAGTGAGCAAAGTGAGATATTGAGAGGAGAACATGGAACAAGGGAAACTACAGTATTTAAGACAATAATCTATTTCAAATGTAGTAACACTTTCGATAATCTAAGAATATATTAATGATGCATTTTAAAGTATCAAGTGATAACAATGCTTTGAATGGTGAAATGTGCCTATATGAAATCACTTAGATCCATAATCAATGCATTCATAAATACTATGAGTGTAATATATGATTCCATCGGTGCAGGTATGAGTATAGCTACGTAGGGGACATTCTGCTCAGCCCTACATACAATTAAAAAAAATCCTGCTAGGGAGGTCATAAAGCATCGACAGTAGGATGACATACACAAGTAAGAATGGACTTACTGGTTCTGTAGCGGAGCAGGAGACTGAATGTGTATCAGATGAGGTGGTCAAAGCTCTTCAGCTCTTCGTAAGGTCTGGGTTTCTCCATTATGACCCAGGCCCAATTTATATTAGACGTGTGTAGCTGTGCTGTGGTAAGGTGAGAGCTGAGAAAGGTCCAAAGGATGGAGGGGGCTTGCCCAATAACTAATGTGGTCGATCATCAAGTAATTGGAAAATACCACCACACTACATTTGTTAGCAGGAAGTTGTCTGCAGTGTGTCTGCTTACGTGTATGTGCACATGTGGGTATGTATGCCTGGTGTGATATGGGTGAGCTGTTTTTACAGGATATTTTGAATCAAGTCCAAATTGTGACGGTGGTTGTCTCTCCCCCCCCCCCCCACAACTTTTTATTGTTTCTCTGAAGACACACCAAGATGCCTTTGTGTTATTGCATAATTCTGGGGGAATTTCTCCACCTTTTGCATTATTGTCAGAGATACCATGCTTCCTTTTGCATTATGTTCCTGTCTTCCTTAATCATCAAAGCACTTAATCATTTTAAACGTATTACCGTTAGTAGTAGTAGTAGTAGTAGTAGTAGTCAGAGATGGGACAAGTACAACATACATTCTTTACTTAAGTAGAAGTACAGTAAGTTACTTGTGTAAAAGTACTGATTAAATTTGTTTACTCAAGTAAAAGTAAAAAATTACAGGCTCTGAAATGTAATCAAGCATAAAAGTAAAAAGTATTTCTACCAGCTGTTTCTGTGCAAAGCTAAATTAACCTCATGCCGTATTAAGATAAACAGAATTTCACTCAATTCTAGGGTGGGGACTCTGGAGACGATGAGCCGAGCGCACGGACACACAGCTCTCCAATTATAGTAGGAAGATTAGCTACAGGTGGTTTATGCTGATGGTATTTAATCTGTGGCCCTAGATCTGTTTAAAACAGTCACTGAAGAACTAAATCTAGGAAATGAAAATAAATAAACTGACAGTCCTTCAAGTCAGTTTTAGTGGAGCACAAAGTCCTTCATCACTTGTGGTAGTGGTAGGGAGTGGACTTGGTTCAGGCGATGTGTGCCCAGCACTTGGCAGATCCGGATCCGACACAGGTGGGCCAGACTGCAAGGACATCTCTTGGCCTGCAGAAAGACCCTGAGAGCCTCGGGATCCGCCCTCTCCTCCAGCTGTGGCTGGTCCTGGGTCACCAGGGCCGGGTCGGCACCATGGTCCAGGAGCAGCTGGACGAATGCCGCGTCGCATCTGAGCCTCAGCACCACATCCAGCAGGCGAGAAGCCACGTCACGGATCAGAACGCCAACGGCCTGGAGCAGCAGGTGGAAGCAGTCCAGGTGGCAGCGGGCGGCACTGATGTAGAGAGGAGACGTCTGGAGGGTTTGATCACTGTATATGTCAACAGGAACAGCACCATGGAACCTGATGAGTTCCTGCAGTACGTCCAGCCTTCCATCACAGGCAGCCCGGTAGACCGAGGTGTATCGGTGGTGTCCTCTTCTGTTGGGGTCGGCCCAGGAGGATCCCGACGCAGTCCAGTTGACTGGGCCGTGACTGGACCCTGAACACGGCCATGTAGAGAGGCGTGTGGTCAAGCTCATCATCAGCTAGGTCTACCTGGGCTCCTACCTGGGCTCCCTGGGTGATCAGGTAGGCCACACAGGCAGCATGACCCTGCCAGGCTGCAGTGATCAGAGGGGTCCACCAACACCTGCACGAACACTGCCCATTGATCCGCCTGCTGAAGTGGTCTTCCTGCATCAGGGTCCTCAGTTTGTCCAGGTCTCCTGCGTCAACGGCATCGTGGAGCTCATCATGCCCTGCTCGAGCAGCCATTCCTTCAGGTCCCTGTAACGTCTCAAATGGAAGGTTTTATGAAGGGACAAATTGTTCGAGTGACATCACCGATGACATGATCTGTGACATCATCAGTTAATTTTAATCTGTGTGAGCTGAACTTTGAGCTAGCTCTTGTGAAGTGTGAACTTGCACAACACTGTCAGGGGTTTGTGACATCATCGGACATGCCCAAGACAGAGGCTTCCCAGTCCAACAAAGTAGAATGCCAGTCTTCATTACATTTGAGCAAGTGTTTGCTTGTCTGTGTAGGATGTGTCCTGCTGTAACTCTATCAGCAAGAAAACGAACAGATCAAGATCAGAATCTTCTGCCTCTCACTGAGCCATTTCAGCAGCCTATTCAACCATATCTCACTGCAACTCCGCTATGCAAAGCAGCACCTCCTCTCTCATACGTATGCATGGTCTGTGTGAGGTGTAGAGAATGAATAACATCTGAATGGCATCTCTTTCCCACACGTCCCGGCAGAGACAAAAAGAAGGCGGGGGCGGGCGGGGGAACTCCTGGTTGAGGTAAGGGACCAGTCGCCTATCTTGTTTGCAACAGATGTTTGCAACGCATGATTATTCCATGGTATGATGTTATCAACAAGCATTTCACAACAGCATTATACCGTGAGAGAGAGAGGTGGCAGGAGCGCTGCTGGATTCCCTCGAACCACCGGTGCTCTTGGAAGGGAATATTATTCGAATGGAGAGGAAGACTTATGACAAAAAAGGCATAAAGACATCCAGGTCCAGGCACTCAAGGAGGTTTGAAAAATATAAAAGGCGTTTAATTCAAAGCGCTGGAATCATTAAAATATATATTTTAATTTACGCCTCTTTTTGTCATAAGTCTTCATTTGAGCAATATACTGTATCTGTTACCTACACTACATTATGTTCTCTTAATCTTAGAGTGTGTAGATTTAAGGCGGATTTTGATCCCCAGGTGCATAGATTAAATTAAATCCTGCCTATGTACAGCTGTCTGCTCACATAAGCTGCTTATTTTCTGCCCGCTGGGCTATGGAATAATGTTCAAGCAGTGTGTCAATCTCATGGCCGCAGAAATGTTCCACTGCGTTAGCATCATTCTTTCAAATGAGCACACATTCTGCACAGACCCACAGCGCGCGTCTTCAATTAAATTCAATTGCTAATTATAAATTAGTATACTACTAAATGTACTACCGGAGAGTACATTTAGGCTTTGAAAAATAAAACTGACCGGCAGCATATTCAGTGTGCGGACATTACTTTATTTTTCAAGTTCATTGTTTATTTGTCCTGCACCTGATCTACTGAGCTACTTCCTTCCTTCTACATTTAGGCTTTACCTCTTGCAGTTGGAAATCTGTGTCCTCAAAGGAGATATTCTGATCTACTGTAAATGATATTTTAGCGATAAGTAACCGAACTGCTTTCTTGGGAAAATGCTGACACATACAGATTGGATCCTCCATACTTTGAGATATCGCATGAGGAAGTTTTTCCCCCTTCAAAATGAAGAAATCAACAATTTGCATTCTATCCTCACCTAGTGATACCTGAAATGGGTATATCTGACTCTGACTTTCCAGTGAATTGAGTGCTCCAGGATCCTCCTTTTATGCAAATTCAGGCATTCGCCGAAACATGTTGGTGTAACTATTAAACACAGCAGAGGAGAATTTGAGTGTGCGACTTCCTTTCCTTATATCATTAGTGAGTATGGCATCATCACTCAGGCCTGATGTCACTCGCTGGCAGCATCACTGATGTGTTACAATGGAAGTTCAGCAATTGTGCAAATTTCCATTGATCTAACATTACACAACTAATTCAATGAAGAAAGAAGTAGGGCGTGCAGCACATCCACTTGAAGGAGATCAGGTGCAGGACAAAAGGCAGATAAACTTAGAAAATAAATAGAGTCCGCACACTGAAATTTGTCAGCTCCCAGGTCAGTTTATTTAACGTTTCGACCCAACGGTCTTCATCAGAATTTTCTGATGAAGACCGTTGGGTCGAAACGTTAAATAAACTGACCTGGGAGCTGACAAATTTCAGTGTGCGGACTCTATTTATTTTCTACACAACTAATTCAACCTTTCTAACTCAGACATCAATGAAGGGGTGTTTCCCATGAGTGTGTGTGCGGACTATCAGAAAATCCAAGTGAATTAGTTGCTAGGTTACCCCACCCTTATATCTTTAGGTGTGCACTGTAAATGTGCTGGTGTCATAGCTTGAGAGTGATACACTTTCTATTTTTTAAAGTTTTGTCACCGTAACTGACCATTGATTGATCCTTTTTCAACTTCATGGACAACAAGAAAGCAAAGAATGGTCAAATCGTATTGTATTGGGTTGACATCGTGCTATACATCGTGTGATCATGTGACGTAGGGTGGCATAGTGAGGTAGCCTAGGTAAACCCAGCCCCCACGTGACCTGCTCTTTCAGTTCCCAGTCAGCACACTCCCCAAGTTTGAAGTCGAGCAGGTCACGTGGGGGATGGGTTTACCCAGGCTAATAGTGAGGATGGAGAGTGTTCTTTTTAGGCTTTCCCCTTTGAAGGTGCAGCTGAATCTCTCGCACTGCTCATGATACGCGAAAAGTGTGCTTTGATTGGTCGAATTATATGAAATTCGGGCACTTCACTCCGCCGGGTTCCCAGCAGCGCACCCCCCAAGTTTGAAGCCGATTGGACGAAGGGGTCTTGAGATAAACTGCTTTTTGTCTTGCCAGTAGGTGGCGATATGACTATGCATGTGTCCAATTCCGCTCCGCACTCTGTTGGGTTCCCAGCAGCGCACTCCCCAAGTTTGAAGTCGATTGAACAAATGGTTCTAGAGATAAGCGCTTTTTGTGTTGCCAGTAGGTAGCGCTACGAATTACGTACGTACGTGTCCGAATTGCACAGAATTCGGCACTGCACTCCGTCGGGTATCCACTATCCACAGGAATAAGGAAAACACAGCACCAAACAGATGAAGCCCACTGAAGCTCATCTAAACTTGGATAAACTCACATTGAACCTTGATGTCCGGAGGTGCCTGATGCAGTGCTGTGGCAGATCTTCAATCACTTTCCAATTTTGCAGTTTACCGCTGATTTAGGCACATTTGACCTTTTGCTTTGCCTTCTTCTCTGAAAACGGTGAAGCAAATTCTTTCCGATGGAAATGTCGTGATTACTGACTCATATACACAATCTATCCCATCTGTTCAATTTGGGCAAACCTCAACAGGGCACGGCTTCTGTAGTTTATGTTGAAAATAAAACCAAAGATAACAAAATCCCACCGCAGTTAAGCATTCGGGCCATGTTGCTCTTCCTGTCATGCTGTGGGAGGGGCAATTATGATTTCTGAACGACCATTTTTTTTGTCCCAAGAGCCATTTATTTCATTTTGGGAGCAGTGTAAAGCATCAGTCAGGGTCCTCCAGACGTTTGAAGGCATCACAAAAAAAAGTCAAGGCCTTCTGAATATGTCGTTGGTACATTCTTGTTCATCAGAAATGGCATCTAATCTCAGATATCATGGGATCGGATGGGTAAAATGGCATTTTTCCACTGACATACACTAAACATGTGATCACCAAAATCATTACAATATGAGTTGCATACTGGCTTTGCCCTCTTTGAGTGGAACAAAACATGCCGGAAAAAAGTACAAAACTCATTTTCTTTTGACCTCTGTTCCATGTAGGCAACTGTTTATATTCCACCCTCCATCATGATCAAGTCCAAAGACACTGTACTGTATATTCTCAATGTGATAAGAAATGCATCATCAATGGCCTCTCAGAGTTCCGACAGTGATTTTATTTTTATTTTTTATGGATCACTTGTCATGCTGGCTGAGTTTGTGTAGTCGTCTTTCTTTCCCCCTGGTCTTGTGTCTTGTTTTCACATGCCCTTCGGTCAGTTTTATCCGTGGTCTTAGTTGAGTGGTAGCTGATGGTTTGTTCATCCTCCAGTCTTCTGTCATCCTGGTGGTTTGTTGCATCATGTGTAAAGGTCCCTTGAGGGAAATTAGTCTAAGCAGCTTTTGTCAGAAAAAACACATGGTGCAATTCAGGGTCTTTGATACAGGGCCAGTGCGAGATTCATTTTGCTGTGACAATGACTCGTATACAACAGGATGGATGGTGGTTGTAAGATAAATTACGCAATGAAGAAAATAATATTCATCTTGAGTTATTTAGTCCAGTATTAAGCGGAATCAAAACAAGCTAAACAAATCTGCCAATGGAGTGAGATAATTCCACTCGTTTCCAAAAATGTCAATCTGAGTAAGCCATTCAGTCTGATGATGTCTCTCAACACCAGAGTGACGTTCATTTGCCAGTATGGTGAGTATTGTTTGTTTCCAATGCAATTTGGACAATGTTCCTCAAACGAGCAACAACATCGTAGAATAAAGAGGATCACTATCAAGATAATGGCACTTGATTAAGGGACATTTTTGAAACAACATTATACCACTGAGGGTGAGGCTCTGCGTGTGCTGAGTTGCCCACAATAATGCCCAAGGGAATAAGCTTAATGAGAAGGTATAGTGCAAATACCCATCGAGCAAGTTTAGACTAATATACCACAAAGTAAAGTTCCCAGAACTAATTATTTTCATGTTTGTCCTGAATGACTCTCATTCATTTTAAACCATTGATGTAATTCAATCCTTCTCATTGCACACTGACCTTCCCACCACACAGTCTTAATACCATCACAAGCCAGATTTTTGTTTTATTGCCCAGATGTTGAATTTGTATATTTGTTAAAATGACCACACTGATGTTGTAGAAATTACTTTGTGTAAGGGTAATAGTTCTCACCCCTCTGCTTGCCTTTTTGCAGTTATGAACTGGATTAATGATCCTCCCCATGGGGAAATTTGGTGATCAGATCTTCACCTTAAATAGATAACAGGAAGTAGGAACCCTAACTGACCAATCGCAAATGACCGTTCTCAATAACGCAATAACTCTATGTTGCTGCAAAGGAATTTTGGCGCTCTCTTCCATGCAGAACTGCTTAAACTCAGAGACAAATGCAGCTTTGAGCACGAAGTGCTTCTTTCAAGTCCTACCGCAGTATCTCAGCGGGGTTTAGCTAGAAAACGATTAGGTCACTCCAAAACTTCACATTTTTTATTGGCTAATCCTGATGCCAAAGGCTTATAGCAGTACACACAATACCCCTTCGAACAAAGACCAGTGTACTGGAAGGACCCGTCACTACGGTCTGCCTGCTAATGGAGGCAGCAGACTAGGACAGTTTAACCTTATCTTCACCACAAATTATGCTAAGTTCTTCCTTTGCATAATTTGTGGCGAATATAAGATTTCTTTCAGATTTAGTCAGACATAATGTTGTTTGAAATGCAGATTTCCTTCTTTGTGTTGAAATGTCCTTTTGTAAGATTTTGGCAACTGTGCCTTCACACTTTGTCCAGTTAGGGACTGCAGTGAAGGAGCTGTTTATGTTTGTGGTTTTATTATCGAGGCATCCTTTTAGTTTGCAGTTTTGTAGGCAGGGGAGAAACAGGTGATGATGTATCAGGGCGGGCGCACAGTTTTTAACCAGGGTAAACTAATGAGAAGTACTTTAGAAATGTGGCATGCCTGCATAGTCTTTTTTCTGGATCAAACTCTACCACAGCTTCAACCTTCTGACCAGTGGCCTCCTGGGAGGGGTTGCATACAAATCTGCTTAAAAGATGCACCAGTGTTTTTTTGATGAATGATTCCTGATGTATATTGACACATAGCCACAGCACTGATGTGGAGTTGCCCGTGTGTTTCAGATTAGCTCATGGATGGATGGTTTGACAATTTCCTGATCCAGAGCAGAATTTATGGTTCCTTCCATTACAGCAAGTAGTCCAGGGCCCAATGCAGCAAAGCATCCTAAACCACCATGCTACCATGTTTGACTATTGCTTCTCACTGTGGAATGCAGTATTTTGTTTTTTTGACAGACACAACAGCGCCCATGTTGGCCAAAAGACCATAAGGATAATGTAGGTGCTTTTTGGCAATGCGCAGACAAGCATCATTCATGTTTTGTCTTTGTGAGCAGTGGTTTCCGCCTTGCTTCTCTGCCATGAATCCCCTTCTCTCCCCAGCGTCTTTCTGATGGCGGAGTCATGAGCGCTGACCGTAGCCAGAGAGGCCTGCAGATCGCTGGATGTTGTAATAGGCTTCTTTGTGACTTCCTGGATGATTTTATGCTCTGCTCTTGAAGACATTTTGGCAGGACAACCACTCCTGGGAAGATCCACTACTGCCCAAAGTTACTAACATGTATTTGGCTGTGGATCAGTTAAGCCCCAGAGCGTTAGGGATGGTTTTGGAAGCATTTCCAGACTGATGGGCGTCAACAGCTTCTCTCTGGAGGTTGTGAGGAATTGCTTTTGATCTCAAACTGACAGATTCACTCTGAGGCTTAAGGTCAAAGCTTGTCAGATAATGTAATGAGGAGGTGTGGCCCAAATCACAATAGTTGACCTCTCCTAATGATCTCTTTAATTTTGTGAAGGAATTGAGTTGAGGAATTATCTTGTGCACCAACAAAGAAAGATGCACCAAATGTTGGTGTCATTTCCCCCCTCAGACTCCCTCTATAAATGACCATAACCCACAGAAATATCTCACCAATTTCAATGAGAAAAAGGTGCAAAAATGCAGAAAATCAAACAACAGAAAAGTCTACATTTAACAAGCTTGAAATGTGAAACCCATTTTATAAATAAAATAAATTGTCATGGGGATGAATATACTGTATGTATTTGTATATCAAACCATGATAACCCCAGTAGAATGAGTTATGATCAGTTACACATTACTCTTTTTTTAACCTGTGTGTGTGTGTGTGCGCGCACACACGTGCGTTTGTGTGTGTGTGTCTGTGTCTGTGTGTGTGTGTGTGTGTGTGTGTGTGTCTGTGCGCGTGTGTGTGCGTGTGGTTCCCATTGACCTGAAGCCCCTTTAAAAGCGGTCCTGTGATGCGGCTGCTGTTTGACATAGTCATGGAAATTCCTTCCTATTAGGTCTAATTATCATTCTTCAATCTGGTTCTACTTTAATAAGGTCCAGGCAGCAATCAGTGAGCACACACACACACACACACACACACACACACACACACACACACACACACACACACACACACACACACACACACACACACATACACACACACACACACACACACACACACACACACACACTCCAAGTCAATGTGGTCTTAATTTTCATTCATGTGAGGACGCTTGGTGGGTTGGCAGAGGAGCAGGAGAGTCTCACGGTACCTGAAACATAAAACATATCTAATCCCATGATTCCATTAGCAGAAGGCTATAAGACATCATTCTTCTCAGCTCAGAACTACACACAGGTGGCAAAATACACACACAGCTCCTGTGAGAGTCCGCGGAGGGCTAGTAGTATTAATGCTCACTGGATACCACAGGAGGGCAACAGAGGGCTATAAAAGCAGCGTGGAGATTACCTTTTACAAGACGGATCTTTTTGGCTTTTGACTTTTACATTGTCTTGAGCACTGGACCGTCTTTTAGGAATCACTGGTATGGAATGATAATAAACCAGTTTCTATTAAAGGCAATAGGGAATTCTACTGAGCACACCAGGGTCTACTGGGGGAGTCTGGGATTGTTGACCTGAGCCTACATTAAAATAGGCACTTGTTTTCACCTGAAGGCTATCGTTACCTCCCTAATGCTGATATCCCTAATGGTCCTAAGGACAACAATTTAGATTTAGCGATGCACATAAGTAACAGGCCGGACTCCAAATTCCCATTATTTGTCATCATACCGATTCTGACCAAAATCCCGCCCATTGCTTCACTATAAAGCTTCTTGCATCTTGTCTGTCTGTGTCTGTGGCTCTCCAATCCAGTCCTATAGGGCCAATGGACGCTCCAAAAATCAACCCCAAACACACCCAAAGCTTGTCCTTTTCAACACATTGATGCTCTGTCGATAATTAAACTTTTTCTCTTTTTTTTCCATCTTATCAATGACCTGACATGTAGACAGACGTCAGTTGCCGCTGGCTGGCACAGAGTAAACAACAAAGTGCTGAAGCAATGGCCAAGGTAGCATCAAAACAGCATGAGAAGCTCCATCATCATTACTGAGTGAGCAATCAATGTGTTGAAGAGACATGCTTTGCTGGCTTTTGTGGTCAGTTTGGGAGCATCCGTTGGCCCTATTGGACTGTCACTGGATTGGAGCCACAGACACACAGGCAAGGAAGATGCAAGCAGCTCCATAACAAATCATTTGACGAGATTTTGGTCCGAATGAAAAAAAGAAAATTGGGTCCAGGTTGAAAACGGTTGGAGTCCTGCTTTAAAGGGGTATTTGGAAACCCAGGGCAGAAAGTGTAGGCAGTGATTTCCTTCCGCACGCTTCTGCTCTGTGGGCCTGTGTAGCTCAGTGGGTAGATCGTGGCACCGACAGTGTTGTGGTTAGGGGTTAGACTCCCACTGTGGCTACCCAAATTGAAACTGTATGCTTCTGTAGTACTGTAACAGTACGTTCACACTGCAAGCCTTAGTGCTCAATTCGGATTTATTGCTCAGATCTGTTTGTTTGTTTGTTTTGCTGTTCACATTAATAAATGTGGCCAATATCAGATTCCAGTGTGAACCTCGTGGGGCTAGGCTCTTCACTTTTCTCTGACACTGCGCCCATGTTCTTCTGTGGTCCCGTTCAGCCAGTTGTTTCGATATGCTTTCAAACACAGACCAGTTACAATGACGCCTCAAGTTTGGCTTGTACAGAAGTGTCATCCCAGGCTGGCAACTGCACATGTATCAGAGGAAGCATGTGTGTGTCCACGGCTCTCCCCAGATCGGTAGAGGAGGTGGGGGTGGGGGGGGGGGGGGGGAGTGTCATGTCACCCCAAATCCAGTGCAGAATTGTGACAAATGTTGATCTAGAGCAGTGATCCTCACTATTTCTTCGATGAGAGCCGCACTGGCAGGACAAAGTCAATAGGAGAGCCACTTTTACCGCAAAACACCAAAAGCCACCCCAACCAAGCACATCTGAACATTTTTCAGGCCTGGAGGGAATTCGAAACGTACCCCGACCGCACAACCATCGCTGGCGACGCTAAAGTTTTAGCTAACCTGTTCACATCTATGTTCGCAATGGCATCCCAAGTATCATCATACTATTATGGGATGCGATGCAAACAGTTGAGTGATGTAAAAGTCGCATGAATTCCGATGACTGTTCAGACTGAGGTCACATTGCAACATTCAGACCTGTATCAGATTTAGGACCACATGTGAAAGTGGCCCAAATCAGAATGGAAAATATCAGATTCCATGTGATCTGTGATGTTCATACTGTTATTGGCCGGGGGTGGGGGACACATTTGAGTAACTATGAGAAAAAAGAAAAGATTTGGGCCACTTTTGCCTGCAGTCTGAATATCGCCGTTTGGGACTGTGTGAGGCAACTAGGTGCCTAAAAGTAATTTGAAAATTGATTGTTTTTCCATGGCGACTCTCCCACTGTCTGAGAGTGACAGCGGCGGCGTAACAATCAAAGAGATCCCACAATGCCGTTGGCCCTGTGGGCCAATCAAATGCCTCCCTCTGGCTTGAATTATGACATGAAGCTCTTCAAGCCGCGGGCGGCACAGAGGCAAGAGAACCCTGAGTGTGCATATAACCCAGTCAGCCCAGAGCCAATAGGGGACAAGCATATTCGCATAAATATGAGATAATTACATGACAGCGCAACAACCGCCGGCGACAGCGCATGATGGATGAGCCAGGGAGAGAGAAAAAGAGTGAAGGAGGCAAAGGGAGAAGGAGTTTAGGGGGAAAGGCTACCGGTGTGTAACACAAACTGTGGACAGAGGGACGCGAGTGAAAGGCCAAACAAAGGATGGAGAGAGGGAGGGTGGAGGAGAGATGGCAGAGCGGAGGAGTAGAGAATGGTGGAGGTCCACACTTTCCTTGGCGTCTCAGGCCCCGAGTGTTGCCCCTCTCTCCGCTCGCCCTTCTTCTGTTTCTCTCTGCCTTTTAAGGCTGAGGCCACTCTATCGCTTCAAGTAGGTAATGAGTGCCTTGAAGCAGGCTGAGTAAATCATAGCGAGAACAACGGGGAAAGAGAGAGAGAGAAAGAGAGAAAAGGTGTGTTGGGGAGAGGGGAGGGGGAGAGATGGCTCAAGAATGCCGAGGAGATGGAGGGGACGTCAGCGTGGGGGGACAGAAAGAAGAGAGCGTCAGGGGGGGGAGAGAGGCAGTGGGAGACAGCGAGAGGAAGAGGGAGATTAGAAGTGATAACAAATGGAGCGAGAGAGGCAGAGAGACATGTGGACACAGGCGAGCGGGCCGAGCGAGGAGCTAAGCTAAGTGGAGATGCTTGATAAGAGGGTGCATTAACTTAAAAGCATGCTTTAATGAAACTCCACCGGGGGCTTTGCAGAGGCCGAGGGAAAGACGGGCCCCATGCAGTTCAAGAAAAGACGTTTTCGGCCTGGTTATATTTTTGTTTAACCCTGAATCCCTTTTCTCGCCATTCTTTACACTCATCGCTTTCCTCAATTTACAGTCTCTCCTGGATTCCCTGCTCTCTCCTGGCGTCTCCGGCGTCTCCGCTGGTCTTCTGTTGGAAATGTAGCAGAGGGGGAAAGATGACTGTGAACTCAAGAACTTAACCTTCTCCATAGAAATGTTGTGACTAGAGGGCACCTTGAGAGGATACAATGAATTCAGAAATCAAGCTCATCGCTGGGTTCAAATCAACTGTGATTGGTTGAATTGTAACCTCTGACCCCGATTGGAATCATGTGTGTGAGAGAAATGCTGCTTCAAATGCTCCTCGTAAAACCTCCTACTGAACGCTCCTATACTTCCGAGATTGAAACGCACAAATGCAACTTGTCAGGCGCTCAGATGCTTTTGGTCAGACATAATAACAGCTTGGACACCATGACAAAAGCCGTTTTCGTGGTGGCTGAGATATTTAACTTTAGGAATCACGCGGCACAGTGCTGCGGTGGCAGAGGGAAATGGAGAAAATCCATGTTGGCAATAGCTTGTAAAGCAAAAATGCATGACAGCTCAAATTAAATAAAGAGTGAAACTAGAAACATACAACAATACCCTACATGGGATGCCAACGATAACAGCACGCTAATGAATTACATCGTTATAACCATATTTATTGACATGGCTCACATGTTCTACTGTATGCCCACAAAATGTTGCATCTTGGCAACTGTCATATTTACCACTTTGTTGAGTCGGTCATGTGCACTCCACTCGTAATCGGGATCAGAAATTAACAGTGGCTTGGGACAAAAATGCCCTTGGATGTTCATAAAATGCGTGTGAAAAATAAAAAAATGACTAGGAGTTGTATTTATTGTATGTATTGTATTTTTGCATTTCAATGTGTTCATATTTTTCTCATTGCGCTCTCAAACTATCGTAAGGGAAGGGAGCTGGTCCAGCGTAGGTGTTTGAGGGAGTCTTGTCGAGGAGTACACACAGCTTCAAACAGCAGAAACTATTGGCACCACACAGCGAGCAGTAGAACATGCAGAATCCACACAAACCACTGCAGCAACAACAAAGACAATGGAGGGGTGGAAGAAGAAGAACTGTTTGGGGACACAGAGGGGAAAATGGCACCATCCTCTTGTGTGAGGCCTGCTGCCAGTTTCCGGGCAGTGGGAAAGAAGCTGAAACAAATGTTAGTGGTCCAAACGTATTTGCCAACATGCAATGTGTATTTAATAAAATAAAAGTATCCAAATCCCCCGAAAAATCCCCCTGAAACGCCTCTGAAATAAAACAATTTAAAGGAATAGTATAGATGCTGTGAATATGATGATTTATTAAAACTAGGTCACCTATGTAGTAGAAATGTGGAATTATTTTTGAATTCGACAAAAATTCAAAGGAATCCTACAGTACAATGACTAGAATGCATTGTGTGCGTCAGTGACTCTGTCGTTATATGTTCACAGCTAAGGTAGCACCAAAGACAAAGTTAGCAGAGACAAAGCAGCATTCATTATATCTCTTTACTGAGGCTTATTTTCATTTACAAAACATTTTTCCTCATCGAGTCTTCCAGACTCTGTTGTGTATATTAACAATACTAATAGCAATATTCAGCCTCGTATCATGAAACTAGTTTTCTTCCAAATATTTTTATTTTATTATAGCAATCTAGGGTGGAGACTCTGCAGGGCTGATGATGTCACAATGTCTATGACATCATTAGTGGGTATGGCATCATCACTCAGGCCCGATGTCACTCGCTGACAGCATCACTGATGATGTTACAATGGAAGTTGAGAGAAGCGCATGCCAGTTGAGCAATGCTCAGAACACGTACTTTCAGCGGATGTCACAGCTTCCATCCTCATTTTGCAGCCGCTGTTTTGCATCCCCTAATTAGCACCCTAGTGTAATTAATTTGGGGATGCAAGAGTGCGGACGCAACAAATAGCTTAATTGACATTGAGTTGATCTGTGTAACTGTAGTACTGTGTAACAACTATATATCGTGGGATCCTTCTGCTACGGAACAATTTTCAGTCAGCCCGCCTCGTCAAGATGACAACAGCTAGTCTGAGACACAACAAATAATTTGGTGACGTCAAGAAAAAAGTCCCATTCTTCCCCCTTTTTTCAAGTTCTGTCTCTATTCGACTGTCTCTGTATTTTTCTTCCGCATTCGTTCAGCTCTCTGTCCCTAAACCACAACAGTTGTGGGAAATCAGTCCCAGCTGTCAGCACTTTGATTTGATTGTAGAATGTGTCAATCAAGCCGGGCCACGTTGTGCAAAATCAAATTCTCGTCACTCGTTATTTCAGATCCCACCAAACCTCTCTGCCGGGGGATTATCTCCGACTGTCACATGGAACCATCTGAAAGCTGGTGGACCCAAGGCGAAACCAATCTCTGTTCCATCTACCAAGCAAAGTGAACATGAAAGCACATTTATTCAAAGCAACTTGTTCTGGTTCCCCTTAAATATCCTTGCTCCTAGCAGTAATACTTGGATTTCATGGCAGATGTGAAATGATTTTTATTTTTGTTTTAAACGTTCAATATGTAAGAGCTTTCTGCATTCAAAATGTCAGCCGAGAGAGAGAGAGAGAGAGAGAGAGAGAGAGAGAGAAGTCAGCCCGCTTACAGATTGTTGCAATCCCACCTCTAAGTTCACAATAAAGTGGATATAAATATTCAACCCGGTCTCACCCCATGGCGTACAAATAACACGGGTTTCCACTTTCAAAATACGTGCGATGTGTATGCCAAAGTCCGATTTTGCGTGGAGTTGATACGTGCAGCGCGGCCGGCCCGGTGGCCACAGCGGGGGAGACTCACGTGTAACCGGTGGCGTGAGGCCCTGTCCTGGTTGAAAACGGCACCACATTTCCTGGTTATGCAAGCAAAACTACTTGGTTGGGTTTAGGCAACTAAAACAACTTGGTTGAGGTTAGGGTTTAAGACAAGACATGTCGCTCTCTCGCGACAAGAAAGTCGTGAGATGAGGAACTTACCCTGTATCCACCCATCTCACCCCTATTCCCTTTACTTGTAAGCAGCCTATTTCAATATAACACTGTGGTTATGTTAAACCATGTGGCCAAAGACACTTTGGCGTATCCACTGCACGCAATTGGAACTTTTGACATATTCGCTGCATGTAATTTGAAAGTGGAAAGCTGTGATATTTGTACACAGATTGAAGAGAATGGACTGAAATATTTGCATTTATTGGTGTGGTGATGTTGCAGGTTTGGGATGCCTTGAGGAGTTCAAATCTCTGTCTGCCAAACATCACATCGGTGTCAGAAGAAGAAGAAGAAGAAGTAGGATGTGGATCAAAACCACTCAGGCTCCTTCAGCTGTCTGGTCAGGAAGACAAAAGGTTGAATCCAGTCTCTCTCTCTCTCTCTGTTTCCCTCCCTCTCTCTCCCTCATCCCTGTGCATCCTCCCAGGCAGACACAAGCGTGCCTGTTTCAATGTGCTTTGGCCCGGTCTTGTCTAAATGTGTTCAAATGGTGAAAAACCAAAAGGGAATTAAAGAAAAGAAAACTCAGACAGCGCGACGGAATGAAGAAATCGCATCATATCACCATAGGGTTTTGAAGAGGACCGCAAAAAGATATGCTCTCTGTACGTTCCAGGGGTGGAACGGGGAAATATTTGGTTCCGCCTTTCTTACTTTCTTGAAATAGTGCACTTTGTGGGATTACAAAAAATAGTCCACACATACTTGTGCTTGAATAAATGTGTCTGTCTGTGCACGTGCATGTCGGCCTGTGCGAGTGTGAGATTGTAGCATTTATAGGGGTGTAAGAATAGGGCTGGGTATCGACCAAAAAAAGGTATCTCTATCTTTATGCTGAATGGCGATACACAATATATATACTGTATACTGTATATCATTATTTTTTATGAAGTGGCCTAAATCTGAGCTGTTATTAAAACAAGACCGCGTCATCAAAATCAAATACAAAGACAGGGTTTCCTTCCCTGACTATTGGTGCTTTCACAGAATATTTACACAATCAGATTTTTGATAAATAATCACCAGTAATGTCAATATAATGACTGATGCTGCATTTGTTTACGGTTGGAGGTTGCAAGTGGCAACCTACGTGCGTTCGAGCTTCAAGTCGCAAAACCATGGGTGCTAATAGCATCAGCTATTAGACAGCTAACAGCGTTTAATTGTATGGGTTTAATTAACTACTATAATGTAAGCTGATTGGTCTGAAAGCATACTAGAGAGCCAAAGTCACGCCCACTCCTGGTTTATTCATACGCATTCGCCATTCGTTTTTCCCCATCTACATTTCGTAAAATGCTTATAAAATAGTAAAACGTCTAAATATAGTTTTTTTAATACTTTTTTTGGGGGGGGGTCTGAGTGAAATGATCTATGCTCTCTTGTGATTCCAAATATAACTGAATCGCTTGGTTTGACCAATTAATTATAATCGAATGCAGTATTCATCAGGAAAGGCAAATAATAGAACAGCTAGAACAGTCTGGTAAGTTCCGAAAATTACATCACTTTACTGTAACGCAGCCTTTAAAGCCAGCAAAAGACAACACTTATCACAATATTTACGATATCCAAAATCTAAGACGATATCTATTATTCTCATATCACAATATCGATATAATATTGATATATTGCCCAGCCCTATGTAAGAATAAGGTGTCTTGCATGTGCTTGTGTGTGCGTGTGCGTGTGCGTGCGTGTGTGTGCACACGTACATGCGTGCATGTGTGTGTGTGCGCGTGTGCGTGTGCTTGTGTGCGCGTGCGTGAGTGTGTGTGCGTGTGCATGTTCATGTGTGTGTGTTGCGATGAAGAGGGGGCACTGGTCTGCAGCTCCTCCATAATCTCCTGTCTTTACATGTCCCACAGACAGACTAAAAGCTTTCTATTTACCTTTCACACCATTCTCCCATCTTCAGGACACAAGGAGGGCCGGGGGTGGGAGAGAGACACAGAGAGTGAGAGAGAGAGAGAGAGAGAGAGAGAGAGAGAGAGAGACACACACACACAGAGAGAGAGAGAGAGAGAGAGAGAGAGAGAGAGAGACAGACACAGAGAGAGAGAGAGAGCAGCTCCAGCAGTGTGGGTGGACAGCTGGTCCAAAGCAGGCGTTTTAGACTTTAACAAACCGTGACACGTCAAACATGTAACGCAGACCGCGACACAGCAACACGTAAAATGCCTCATTGACTCCCAAGCAGAGCCTTGAGGAAAAAGAAAACGAAAAAACTCACACACTCCCCACACTGCGATCATTAATCATAAACCAAATGTTACGAGGGATGTGATTGTCATAAAATGAGCAAAACAAATGTGCAGAGGGAAGTTCCTGGCTAGTGGTGCAGAAGCACCTGGGGATAGCTTGGCACGCGGAACAAAGCTGTTCAGAGAGATACCGTGTCTGTTCAGAGAGATACCGTGTGTTTTTTGGATGTGTGTATTTACCTCACTCTCTTTCGCTATCGCTCGCTCGCCCCCTCTGTTTTGCATGTGTGCGTCTGAGCCTCTGCCAGGATGCACGTCAGTTGTCAGACTTATTAGATGCCATCAAACATCTCCTCTATCATCTGTCTGTCATCTGACTCTGCCTCTCTCTCTCCCTCTCTGTCTCTCTCCCTCTCTGTCTGTCTGTCTCCCTCTCTGCCTGTCTCTCCCTCTCTGTCTCTCCCTCTCTGTCTGTCATCTGACTCTGCTCTCTCTCTCTCCCTCTCTGTCTGTCTCCCGCTGTCTGTCTCCCTCTCTGTCTCCCTCTCTGTCTGTCTCTCTGTCTCTGCCTCTCTCCCTCTCTCTCTCTCTCCCTCTCTGTCTCCCTCTCTGTCTGTCTGTCTGTCTGTCTGTCTGTCTGTCTCCCTCTATGTCTGTCTGTCTCTCTCTCCCTCTCTGTCTCTCTCTGTCTCTCTCCCTCTCTCTCTGTCTGTCTCTCTCCCTCCCTCTCTGTTTGTCTCCCTCGCTGTCTGTCTCTCTCTCTGTCTGTCTCCCTCTCTGTCTGTCCCACTCTCTCTGTCTCTCTCTCTCTCTGTCTCCCTCTCTGTCTGTCCCACTCTCTGTCTCTCTCTCTCTCTCTCTCTCTCTCTCTGTCTCTCTCTCTGTCTGTCTCCCTCTCTCTGTCTCTCTGCCTCTCTGTATGTCTCCCTTTCTGTCTGTCTCCCTCTCTCTGTATGTCTGTCTGTCTGTCTGTCTGTCTGTCTGTCTCTCTCTGTAGTGCTCCTTCAAAGTAGCTCTCTGTTGTTCTCCCTTTTTGTCAGTCTCTCAGACAAATACTAAATGCAGTGTAAACGCAGGCAACACAGACAAACACAAGAACAGAGACAGAAGAGAGAGAAGAAAACAAACTCAGAGAAAGGAAAAAACCTTCACGTAAACAAAGCAAGACGTAAACACACAGCCCGTACTTTGCAAAGGATCACACACACACACACACACACACACACACACACACACACACACACACACACACACACACACACACAAGCCTTTCAAACATCAGATGAATCAACACCAAACACCAGTTTTCTCGCCTAATCGCTTTTGAAAACATGTCGAGCAGTGGAGCAACATGGAGGATGACAGCACAGTGTTTTCCTAAGGGACTTAAGTCAACAAGAGACAAGACAGTGAGATGAAAGTGCTCACACACCTCTGCGGCGCGCTCACTCACACGGACGAGCAATTGATTAACTCATAAATCAACCTCATCCCAGGCCCCGGGCCCCCGGGATGAGCCCCCCCCCCCCCCCCCCCAAAAGGGTGGTGAGAAGGTTCAGCCCAACCCAGCGCCCTCCAGCTAAGTCAGTGGAGGCGGGATGTTCCATCACATGGCAGGGACCCAGCAGGAGGGGGGAGGCAGGTATGGGTGCTATGGGCTAAAAGGAAATACAGGTGGGGCCGGAGAGAGACAGGTATGGGATTAGTACATGTTATTATAACGAGAGGGAGGGATGGAGTGAGGGAGCGAAAGAAAGAAAGAAGAGAGAGACTTAAAGAGGGATATAAACGTGTTAAATGGACAAAGGCGAGGATAGGCCAGATCAAAATGCTGTGTAGTGCTGCCAAAAACAGAGAGGAACAGGAGAGAGAGAGTGAGGGAGAGAATGCATGGTGGAATGCAGTAAATCCCTGGGCGACTCAACAATTCTCTGGAGAAAGAAAAGAGGAATTTTTATGTGCTGCAGGTGAGCAGAACAGAGAGAGGGAACGAGGGAAGAAGAGAGAGAGAAAGGGAGAGAGAGACAGATGGTAAAAGAGGGAGAGAGAGAGAACGCGGGGGTGGCCGAGGGAATTTGAGGAAAGCGTGACTGAAAGGGTTCGATTGTAGCCGGAAAAACGGGGGGGACTCGCGGGGTGAAAGTGAAGCAAAAGTGGCACAAAATGACACGAAAGAGCCTCTCGTGCGGTGAGGCTGAATGGCATAGGGACGGATGGACGGAGTAATGAAGGACAGGGGGACATAAAGAAGGACAGGGGGACATAAAGAAGGGCAGGGGGACATATGGAAAAAAGATTGGGAGAAGAGTGTGATGAAAAAGGAGAGAGAGAGAAGAAAGAGACAGAGGGGAAGAGGCCAGAGAATGGCTCGACAGGCGCGTCTGTCTGTGCATCTTAAAGGAACACGCAGAGTTTTGAGATGTCGGCCCGTTGGTTAACTTCCCCGTTGTCTGAGAACACAGACACCAAAATCATACATGTGTCCAATATTGTCCACGCCAAGCATCTAGAAAACACGGCTAGTGCTCTTGTTGGAACTAATTCAGGTGGGCAACCACGTATTCATCTGTTGTGCAGCAATCTTTCGTTTTTTACACTCATCTTTACACTCCTGTCACCTCCTTCCTACGTAAAACAGGGAAAGTAGTCCTTGATCATTCCAAAGACTTTTCTCACTTTTGAGAGAATCCTAGAAGCCTACTTTCACTCAGGATAGTGTAGGCTAAAGTTTGAGCGTGGAGCGCCAGAGCTCCAAGGACACGCAGATGATTTTAGTGATATGTTCTCATATTGATAAGTCAAACAACGGGCGGCGAATCTCCCTCAAACTCACTGCATTCCTTTAAGGCGAGGAGGGGGCGTTGAGATGAAGGAAATAGGAAAAGGCGAGGAGCTTAAGTCAAGTCCTCTCTAAGAGCAAATAAAAGTTCAAGATGGCCCAACTCCTCTTTAGGCCATAACTCTTCTAATAGATCACAGGCTGCCAGTCACACAGACAGGCCTGTAGGGTTTAGGGGGGGGGGGGTTCTCACTCAGCACCTGCCAGATAGACTGAACAAGCCAATCATGTCAAAACGCTGTCACTAATAAGCATCTATTCATATATATTTTGACTCACCAGCTGAGTCATCCTCATACGACTGCTGCGTATCAGTTACAGCAATTTGTCTTCGCTGACAGAGAGAGCGAGAGTCAACACTGAGTGATGGGCGTAAGATGGTTCTGCATGACGAGCCTCATTCCAACACGCTTCTGACACACACACAGATCATGACTCACACACGTGCTGTGCTTGCAAAGCCCACATGGGCAAACAACAACACACACACACACACACACACACACACACACACACACACACACACACACACACACGGAGCATAAAGCTGTCTTTGTTAACTACTGGTGGGCCCTCTGTTGTCGCTTACCGAATGTGAAATACACACAGCGTCTTGTGTGTGTAAATGTGTGCGTGTCTGTGTGTGTGTGTGTGTGTGTGTGTGTGTGTGTGTGTGTGTGTGTGTGTGTGGCGTCTGAGTGTGTGTGTGTAGCCTAGGGCTAGGCAATACATCGATATTATATCAATATCACGATATGAGACTAGATATCGTAATATCGTGATATGGTGTTGTTGTTGTCTTTTAAAGGCTGCATTACTGAACTTACCAGACTGTTCTATCTGATCTCTTTTTTGCCTTTACCCACTTAGTCATTGTATCCAGATTACTGATGATTACAAAAATCTCATTGTGTACATACAGTATGTTGTGAAAGCACCAATAGTCAGGGAAGGAAAACCTGTCTTAGCATTTTATTTTGATCACAGTCTTGTTTCAATAAAAGTGCTTGTGACATCTCACATGTGGCTTTGACTTACAACTGAGCGTTGGTCGAGACTATGCCAGGTGAGCAGTATGGAAGCATTTTATGTATTTTTGTTTCATCTTTTAATTTAATTTTTATTTCTTTATGTTTTTTGCTCATGGCCCCATAATTCACACTCAGCAGACGGCTCTACTTGCCTGACGCGGCCGGTCTGCATTTCTGTAGTACACAGATGTGTCGGCAAGTACCTCATACAACCCCACATCAAAAAAATCACAAGTATCCCTTTAACCCCCCCCCCCCCCCACCCTCAGTCATTAGCGTCAGTGTGCCCATGTGTCTGCGCCGACCCCGCCGACCCCCACATCACACGTCACTTCCTGCTCAGCCCATGCCTTTTGAGACCTTTTGAGGCTTGAGTGCATGTGCACACTTGTTTGCCAGTGTGTGTGTGTGTGTGTGTGTGTGTGTGTGTGTGTGTGTGTGTGTGTGTGTGTGTGTGTGTGTGTGTGTGTGTGTGTGTGTGTGTGTGTGGTTGCGTGCAGGTGTGTACCTCGGAGGGGATGGAAGGGAGATTCTCATTGATCCCTTAATATCTGGCCCGAGGGCAAAGAGAGGGAGCCACAGAGCGTGGGGGGAGAAAGAGAGATGAGACAAACTAGAGCCGAAGCACAAAAAAACAGTTTTTAAACGGAGACACAACAAGGCAGCCAGGCACTTAGTGGGATTATGAAGGGTGTGTTTGTACCTGAGCACTGTTTGTGCCCATGTAAATGTCTCATTGTCACAGGTCAGACGGATGTAAATGTCTCATTGTCACAGGTCAGAGCGATGCTTTCAGGAAGAGGAGCTTCGTGAGATAGTGCGATCGAACAGAAAGTGGGATGGAGGGCGGGACGAGGGGCGGTTGGGAAGAGAGAGATGAAAGAAAAAGCGAGATCGTAAATTTTCGCCCCCGGACAGACAAATAAAAACTCTCTCATAGCCCACACCGCCCTCTTTCTGTTTCCGTGATGAATGTGAGTCGGCTTTTGTTTCCAGAAATGCCCCAACCCCAAACCCCCCCCCCCCCCCCCCTCCCATGCCAGTCACCCAAACTCCCCCCCCCGCCCCCCAATACATTTCTGTCTCATCCCGACCTCTCCCCAAATGACCACTAACACCGTACGCTTAGCCCAATCCATTTTAAAGAGCTGAATTGGCTCTTTACTCTTTTAAACTTAAGTTAAAACAAAAAAATAAGTTAAAACTTATCATGGTCTATAAAATATTGCATGACCTTTGTCCAAATTACTTTACTAAGTACTTTCAGTTTGTTTGGGACGTTCATAGCCTGAACACGAGGGCTAGCAGCATAGCGAACTTGAATCTAGCCAATCTGAAAAGCAAAGTTGGGAGAAGTACATTCCTCTATACCAGGGGAGAGGAGTGGAACAAGATCCCTAACGAAATTAAGTCTGCGAATTCTCTGAATTGAAAAGCTTCTGAAAGAATTCTTGCTGAGTAAACTAGAGTAATATGTGAGCATTTCGTTGAAATGGTTATTGAACTTGTGTGGTTTATATCTTTTGTTCTTTTCATTGTGCTATTTTGTTTATTTGATGTTATGTGTTACCGTATGTCCTGTTTTTATAAGACCAGGGACCATGATGGAAATAAGTGTTCACACTTTTTCATGTCTATTATCCCTTGGATTTTGTTCTGTTATATCCATAAATAAAATCAATCAATCAATCAATCAATCAACCAATCAATCTATGCTCAGTACAAAAGTTATTTATTCTCTTCTTCTGTACAGTATTTATTTTCACATTGGAAAAAAATAAATAAACATCTTGTTCAATAAATATTATAGAGATATGATCCATAATCTTTATACGCCTTGTCTGGTCACATGGAAAAGACAATATCAACAGATTTAATTGCAAAAGAAATTGAAAGTTGCCAAGAGGGGAAATGGTGCATAGATATCTGCCATTTTCAAGCACTTTGACACTTTGACATGATTAGAGAGGATCAGGCACTGAAAGTTGCTCAATACATGGAAGACAATTTCAGGCATGACAATTTTCACCTCAAAATCTCTTATTTTGTGTGTTTTTGAGTTTATAGAGTTTATAGTAAAAGAGTGACTTCCTAAAAGAGTGACTTGAACATGAACATTTGAAATATTTTCCTGGGACCCTGCTGACTCTATCCTAAAACATCTACAGATAGTGGTTAGTATTACTTACTCTGGAGTGAAGAAATAAAAAGTGTTAAAAATGTTGAATCAAAAGCAGCATGGAAATGAATGGTACGTGTCAAGGCGCCACTGCGTACCACTGTAGTTCCGTGTGTGTGTGTGTGTGTCCGTGTGCGTGCGTGTGTGTGTGTGTGTGTGTGTGTGTGTGTGTGTGTGGTGTGTGTGTGTGTGTGTGTGTGTGTGTGTGTGTGTGTGTGTGTGCGTGTTTGACCATCTCTGTCCGGATGCGATGTGTATTAAAAGAGCTGTTGTAGAGTTACTGTAACTGACTGGCCGATTTCTGATTACTCAGCAAATACCCGTCTCTCTACCCGCACTCATCCGCTGATTCACGCCACCTCCCCTCTTCCTCTCCTTTCCTGCCTCTTCCTCTCCTTTCTGTGGTCTCTCCATCCCTGTGGCCATTCCCCGTCTTCCTCACCCGGCCTTTGTCTTTGGCCCATTCATAAACTTTCCCCTTCTTGCCTCAGGGAACATGAATGTTTGCTGATTCACACATCTGGGGTCACTGAATCAGCTTTCTCTCTCAATAGCTGCACTGTCTATCTCTCTGCCTGTCACTCAGCCTCTGTGTGTGTGTGTGTGTGTGTGTGTGTGTGTGTGTGTGTGTGTGTGTGTCTAGCCACCTACAGTGGTATTTCAGTTGATCTATGAGCCGTGAAGTCCAGTAACTCGGCCCAGTCTCAGTGTCTCTTGCTCAATGAGCTGCTATGTGCATTAGCTGGGTGGCAGACAGCCTGCGTGTGGGTGTGTGTGTGTGTGTGTGTGTGTGTGTTCGTGTTCGTGTGTGTGTGTGTTCGTGTGTGTGTGTGTGTGTGTGTGTGTGTGTGTGTGTGTGTGTGTGTGTGTGTGTGTGTGTGTGCGTGTGCGTGTGCATTAGCTGGGTGGCAGACAGTGCTGGTAATGCCTTGGCTTTTGTGTGTGTTATATTCCATTAGTGCTGCTGGTGACCTGCCAGATAGTCCTTCATTCAGTTCTTCCACCGCAGAGCAATACGCTATGAATGAACGTGTAAGAATGAACGTGTTTATATGTGCGTGTGTGTGTGTGTGTGTAGTTTGGAATGTGTGCGTGCGCTTAACCAACATGAGCAATGGTCTGTAAAATCTTTCAGTCTTTTTCCATTGATGCACATTCAGTCCACATTCAGAGTCTGTGCACGTAATATATTTTTGATATACGTCATGTTTCTTCGGGGGGGTTCTTGCGTCTGTGTGTCCTTCTCGCTCCCTCAGCCTCGGAGTCTCTTCTTGAGGCGGTTGAAGTCCTTCGCCGAGCGCCACAGCCAGCTCTGCAGCTCGCGCAAAATCCAAAAGCCCTCCACCTTCCTGGAGAAGTCGTTGAGCGTCGGCGGCCGCACCGACAGGAGCGGCGAGGAGGAGGAGAGGGAGGAGAGGAGCGGAGAGAGCGGGGGCGAGAGCAGGGCCGGACCCCTCCGCAGAGAGAGGGGCACGGGCTGCGGGAGGAGGGTGTGCTCCTCGCCTACGCCGAACGGGTAGAGGAGGGAGAGAGTGGAGAGGGTGGGGGAGAGCAGGGAGCGAGGCGAGCGGATAGGGGAAGAGGAGGACAGCGAGGGGGTGGAGTCCCTCTCCTCCTCCCCCAAATACCCTCTCCCCCTCTCTGCGGTGATGCTGTCTTCTTCTCTGGGTGCATCTGTGTGTTGGGAGAGGAGGTTGAGGTTGTAGCTGTATTGATTGTTGTTGTTGTTGTTGTTGTTGTTGTTGTTGTTGTTGTTGTTGTTGTTGTTGTTATTGGATGAAGACTCGCTGACTGTGGGTTCCTCGTCTTCCTCCATGATGCTCAGCAGCCTCCTCCTTCCGCCCCACCTCTCTGCCCCTCCCTCTCTCTCCGGCTTCTCGTCCTCTCCTAACCTCTCTTCTTCTCCTCCGTCGTCGGCCCATCTCCAGCTCTCCGGCTCTCCCCTCCTCACTCTCCTCCCTCTCTCTCCTCTCCCCTTCTCCCTCGACCCGCCTCTCCTCCCTTCTCTCCCCCTCTTCTTGTCCGTTGTCGTCGTCGTCGTCTCCCTCCCGGCCGCGGCGCCGTCCTCCCTCTCCCCCCGGACGACCCTCGCCCCGCTCCACCTCTGGCCGGACTCGGCGCCGGTCCCGCCTCTGGCCTCGTACAGGCTGTGGCTCATCAGCGGAGCGGGCCTAGCGCGCCCGCCGTCAGCCCCCGCCTCCTTCTCGCCGCCGCCGCCGCCTGCGTTGGCGGTGGTGGGCGGGAGCGCGTAGCCCAGAGTGGTCATGAGGCCAGAGATGGAGCCCAGCAGCCCGTCCAGGCCTGTGCAGAAGTGCAGCAGGGAGGTCTGGAGGTAGGGGCAGAGGGTGGAGCGGGCCAGCTCCCTGACGGCCGCCAGCAGCACGGAGTAGGCCCGCTGGTTCTGGGCCAGCCGGGCGCGGTTCTCCAGGCCGCGCCACAGCTCCAGGCGGGTGGCGGCGCTGGGCAGGGAGAGGGCCGTGCTGTTGGGGCGAGGGGGGGAGAAGTCCTTCTCGTTGAACGGAGGGCCCAGGTAGGAGAGCTGGAGGCACAGAAACCACGAGAGGATTTAACTTGGCTTTATAGTGTCACCATGATTCAATGGCAGCCATGTTCACAATTGTTAACATGTCTTTAACAAGCATTTCAAGTAAGCATTTCACACATCGACACATGGCAAAGTGCTGGAATGTTAATAATGTAAGAATTCATATTAAAAACAGCTCTGGAAACTGTTTTGAACTGATATCAGAAAGATATTTCAGCCCTGATGTCACAAAACAATGCAGGTAGCAGCTATAACAAACATTTCATTTGAGTGCTACTATATTTAGAGCGTTGTTGGTTGGTTGATGCTGAGCAGCACATCAACATCTGTTCAACATCAACATGTTTGCTGGGAAAGACGCATGCTCCAAAACTCTATGAGATATAAATATCTCGACTTCACCGTTTACGTCTCGTTCTGTGAGATTTCATGCTTGCTGTTGTTTCCCACTCATTTTATTGTGATGTTTTATTCTTTGTTTATGTGAGAAATTAGACCTTTAACTTTTTTAACCACAATTCCCCGGAAGAAAATAAATTAGTTCTCAGTGGGAACTTCCTGCCTAAATAAAGAAGAATAAAAAATAAAAAGAATAAAAAATAGAACAGTCATGTACCAAAATGATGCCATACCGAAACCCGGTACCTACCAGTACCTTTTACAACCGGAACTTACCGGACCGAATTGCAATGCAGATTTAGGTGCCTCATTTATGTGCGCCACACACACCT
>NC_139634.1:17241105-17243605 GCF_964638095.1 Poromitra crassiceps
ACCATTACTTCAAATATGGAAAATTAATCTGAAAGTAACTGATAGATTTCAGAATATATTACTGAGTTTGAGTTTAACATAATCCCCTGGTTTATATTAAACAAAAAAAATATATATGAGGTAACTGTTATAACTGTTATACATTTTAAAATTCACCCAGCCAACCCTGCTGCCACACTAGCCAAGCAAGCTCAGCAGGCCTGGCTGTAGGGGATCTGTCACTTGTGATTGTATTCAGCTCGGGGACTTTTAATGACTAACTGCTGTGTAATTTTAGTGTCGAAAAAGCCTGTCGTGAGGGTGGCATTGCCAAACACTGTCAACAAACACGACCTCAGAGTGCTCGCTTCAACAAGGGGGAGAGGAGGTGGCCCGCCCTGCGCAGGAGGAAACAGCCTCCTCATTACCGGTAATGCTTACACTAGCAGTTGACCCCCGAGCTGTTGGCGACATCAAAGCAGCCTCCCAGACGCTTTGCTCAAACACTGCGGTCGGACCCGGGCGACTCCGCACACACACACACCTTGAAATCACTCAACTAGGACAACCCCGTCGGCTTCCACACACGGCCAAGTCCTCCTCCGATCTCCTCCCAGCGCCAGAGCCTCATCACCTGTCACAAGCAATAAGTGTCTCTCAGCCACACCGGAACATTTGGAGCTCATCAGGCCGCCCGGTCCCTCCCACCGTACATCCCCCATTAGCATCAAAACACCCCGAAATCAAGCCAACAATCGTGGACTCTAGCGTGTGAACAGCCCCCCGAAAGAATCTGACACGCTCGTTCTGCGCGTAAGGGTCGCATTCGGAAGGAATAAACAGGTACCAAAAAAAGAAACCAAGGGGTCTGGAACGGAGAAAGAGAATTCTCCTTCGGCAAAATCCGACCCGAGCGGTTCCAAACTGTTTCCTTTTGTCTCCAGCCACATGGGCCGAGATGATTGCCAGACGTGAAAGGCTCTTGTTGTTTTGATTGAGCGCTGACATGTCTAAAAGCATCGTCCTCCGGGGCGAAAAAACAACCAGTCTTTTGTACGAGTGGCGTAAACTGAGATAACTCAAATCCAGAGCCATGTTCTTCAGTTGAGTAACTACAATATGGTCGGCATGTAGCCCGGCTTCAAGGGCGAGCCGCGGAGGCCCGGGGCTGTGTGTGTGTACCTGGCAGTGGAGCACACTCCGCAGGGCAGGGTTGAAACCAGAACATTCTCCGTGGGAGGATTGCATTACAGCAACACAGGGGTTCCCTATAACGGCCGACCGTGACCTGCCTCTGTGTGTGTGTGTGTGTGTGTGTGTGTGTGTGTGTGTGTGTGTGCGCGCGCGCGCGCGTGTGTGTGTGTGTGTGTGTGTGCGTGTGTGTATTCCTCTGCCTCTCTTCATCTTTTTGGCACACATACCCACCAAGGTTGTGCAGCATCCAATACATGAACGCACGCACACCCAACGCACACACGACGCGGGAGACCTCAATTCTTCATAACAGATCGTATTTTTTCATATCTACGTTTTGTTCGCTGATATAAATTCAGATCTGCTGCACTGGTGTCTGGCTGCCAGCTGTAAGACAGAGCTGCACGTGAGGTTCTGGGCTCCTATATGCGGTCAAAATAAAAAATCCTCAGGTCAGGGGTCAAAGTTGAATGTCGGGCCGCAAGGTTATGTTTAGGGGCAAAAGAGCCGTGTAACGCACTTGACACTTAATACTCCCAGACAGTGTTTTGGTAAACCGGTGACCCGGTCTTTGCGGGTGTGGTGCCGCTTCCATCCAAGAGGACTAGTGTTTCATCTTCCCCAACGAGCGCCGTCGTTTGAGGTTTTCAACAAGCGGTTAAATAGCGTTTGGTACTGTGGGAAAAGCATGTGCGAGTAAATCTCCTCGGTCTGGTCCAGGAAAAAATCACTCTCGTGCCAAAAGAGGTAACCCCCCCCGATCTACCCCCCCCCCCCTTCCCCCAGCTCGAACCGCTTGAAAAGCCTGACCTTAAACAGAAAGGATGTTAGAAGAGCCGTGACACCTGCGCACCGTGCGCAGGCCAAAGAGATGGTGCTCATCATTCCCAGCATTTTGTTGGTTGGGATAGTTGACCAGGACATCCCACGGTATGCTTCTGCTGGTGAACAAAGTAAACACTAAAAGATTTTGACAAGATTCAACCCCAATTAAGCTATCCAAACCAATTTAAAAAAAATGGGATGAGTGAAAAGCTGGCATCGTTTTTGTTAAAGGCTTCCATGCCATGGCCTGATTTAGAAAAAAAATGCTTGGAGCGTTAACCACACATAACTCATAGGATTTGACAAGTTCATGTCAAAAATACTGTATATTATCCAATGTAGAAAAAATAAGTTAATCATTCAATATTTACCTACATCATTTGTCTCAATTTCATTCATTTTGTAAGCTGTCACACTTTTGAAATAGAGGATTTCTCATTTCAGAGTGTAACTTTTTACAGTGCGCATCAGTCCTTTGCCCTTACAGTATGTGTCCCATATT
>NC_139634.1:17251105-17256105 GCF_964638095.1 Poromitra crassiceps
TGACTTGGTGCGTGTGGTCTGTGTGACAGACTGACTGACGGCGGAGCCCTTTTGTACCTCCTCTTTTCCTCCCTCCTTCCATCCCTTCCTCTCTTTTTCATTCCCTCTCTCTCTCTCTCTCTCTCTCTCTCTCTCTCTCTCTCTCTCTCTCTCTCTCTCTCTCTCTCACTCGTCCTCCTCTCTCGGTGCCGGTGATTCACCGGTTGGTTGACGCATCGGCTAAACTTGACAGAGCCGCTGAGCACGGGACTTGTCACAACTCATTTCAGTCTCATCATCCTCCCCAGCACCCAGCGACCCGAGGCGTTTGATGTTGGATCAGCTTCCCGGGTCACTTCATCACAGACCCCCCGGCCCCGCCATCAAATCATCCAATTAAGGAATAAGGAATGAAATTCGCGCTCGCTCTCTCTCTCGCTCGTGTGTATGTGTGTGCGTGTGTGCGTGTGTGTGTGTGTGTGTGTGCGTGCGTGCGTGCGTGCGTGTGTGTGTGCGTGTGTGTGAGAGATGACAAGTGTTTTCCTACTCTTTCCTCGGCTTTCTGCTTTCTACATGACTGAACTTCACTAGAATTAAATAATCCAATTAAGGAATAAAGAATTTTCTCTCTCTCTGTCTATAAATGGATACAATACAAATAGCCTAGTAAAATTAAAAAGATAATAGCCTAGAAGTAGCCCATATCCAGAAATGTATAGGCTAAAAAATAATTATGTCTATTATAGGAATATTACAATAATTGAATACAATAATCTCCCCATCTCTCTCAATTCAATTCGCTTTATTGGCACAATCGGGCGACCCAGAGTCTATATGATGACTAATATTATTAGGCCTACTATTATTATTAGCCTATAGTCATCATCAGACTGATAGACTCTGGGTTCCCAAATTGTTATTGGCATGGATGTAAGAAATAGACATGAACTCATTTCACAAAATGAAATGTGAGTTCACGTGACCGGCTGGTTTACCAGGCTATGTAAGAAATACAATATTGTCAAAGCATCAAGTGCAGCAATAATTACAAATTACATGTAGGGCCTATATACATTCATTTGTGCAGTCTCTCCCCCCCCCCCCCCCCCCCCCTCAGTGTGTGTGTGTGTGTGTGTGTGTGGGGGGGGGGGGTATCTTACTATTCACAAGCTTTGTATTTCATGCCCATGTGCTGATATTTCTCTAGCATTCATCAGTTGAAATTAAATTGATGCTGCTTGTCAAGGTCCATATTTGGTTAAAAAAATGCCATAATAGCCTGTATATAGGCTATATAGGCCTAGTTAGCTTATTTTAGCTCCTCCAGGTTTGTTTAAAGTTTAGACTCTGAACTATGGCTTATGACCCCAAATGGGTCACTGGCCTGATTATTTTCCCCAACAGTGAAGTATCTTGTGATGAAACTTTTGTGTCTCATGCAGGTTCAAAACTTGTCAATGTTCTCCTCCATTGACATCCACTGTGATTCTGTTATGCTGAATTACTTTGAATGAGTCACTCATCACAGTTATTATTACAAAACATGATTCTGGTGGTTACTACAAGTAGGCCTAGTAGGCTACCCTCGATCTGTCATTGTAGGCTGTTGAGGCAAATGAACATCATGAACAGTTATGTTCATTTGTGCAGTTTCATTTGGTCTTATCACTTACCACTGCTTGGAGTGCACCCTCAAAACAACGGTGCACTTGTGTAAAGTGACATGACAATAGAAATAGAATGAGTCTCCTTAGTTTTGTGACATTGTAACAGAGAGGGTGTCGGGTGCGCCATCCAGTGGTGATGGGTCGTTACTACAGCCCGCTCCGTCCTGCACATACTTTCTGCTTTTAAACAAGGAAAAAGGGATGGACAAGGCAATATTTCAAATACAAAAACCCACAGCCACATCTGAACTAAACCATTGAATGCTGATGCAATTCTCGATTACGTTTAATAATAATAGAAAGAGAACATCATCACCAAACCGGAAGTAAATACAAGAGCACGTATTGTTTCCTGTGACGTCGCGCTAGCCCCTGATGCTACACGCGGGAAACAGGCGAAGTCTGGCCACATTGACAGTAAGGCATGAAGTTTTCAAATTGTCTTTTATCCTCTGTTTAGGAACTGGGTTCCGCATATTTGTAGGTAATGCGGGGGAAACAAAGCGGAATTCGCCTTCATGGTCCATTTGGAACGATCTCGTTTGCAAAATTAACTCTGAGTCTGTACATCACTTGAGAATCTTTACGCTGGCCTTGCTTTGCATGAGCGATTGATTCTTGGAATGCTATGTCTAGAGCGGGCGGAGTTCTTGGCTTGTGTCGTCTTGTAACATCGCAAATCATCGACGCATTCCGACAGAGTGCGGCGCCGTGCTAAAAACCAAGCGCACCCTGTAGAGTACAGCACAGCGCTAGCTTAGCTGTGGCGCAGCCCCGAAGTTTAGCTATCGTTTATGTTCAGAAACACTGGCGGAACGTCACTGTTAGTACTGGTTTCTCTCACCGTGAAACATTGTTTCACATGCTAAATGGAGACTACATTGATTAACACACGGCTTTGGCTGCAATGCTAACGTCAGTGTACCTCTCCAGCTGAGTTTGCCTGGTAGCTAACTAGCTAGCTCACAACAACACTGGTAGAAGAAAGGGTAAAAGACCGGTGTGGTGTTCTGTCGATGCTGCCTTGTCGAAAAATGCTGTTGGTGATAACGTTACAAAGCAAAAAGTCAAAATAAATTATACTTCCAGAATTTCATTTATTTATCGGGGTTCATACAAGGTCCTTGAAGTGCTTGGAGTTTGAGGGGGAATCAAGTAGCGCTAAGTATGTTATGATAAGGAGCAGAAACAAGCAAGGGGGGGTGAATGAAAATGCAATCTCCCATTAAAAATTAACGAATGCTATTGTGTCCCACAACCTAAAATACAGAAGAACAGACAAATCTCTGATCTTAGTAGGTAACGTTATTTGGTTACGTCTAATGTTAATGCATTTTATTTTCCTTCCTGTCAGTAGAGCATCAGTCATCGCCTGTGGCCAAGATGGGAGACACACTGGAGTTCAACGATATTTACCAGGAGTCCAAAGGCTCATGGGTCAGTATCCTCACAACCCTCTCTGTTCCCTAAACGTATGATATGAAATTGTAAATGTATAGGTAGCAACGGGTATTCATCCATTGATTGATTCATTTTTTGACAAAAGCCCTCTTATACCATCTTATACCATCTTATATTTTGACCACAGTTTTGTTCATCGAGTCATTATCCGCCTCCAAAAGGCACACACAGCCCCTCTCACTAGAGCCCCTTTTAGATTGGCCAATAATCCCACTAATATCCACAAAATACTGGCATTTTCTTCTGTCTAAAAGTTGCCAAGCCGTCCCCTTTAGCCGATAGAGCGGCCCTGCAAGTGAGGTGGGTTAATAACGCGACGGCTCAGAACGGCTGCCGAGATAAACACCCCTGCTTCTTCTCCTACTCTTCTCCTCTCCCGTGTTGGGTCCTTGAAAATCCATTTGAGGAAAATGTCCTTGAAAGTTCCTTGAATTTGATGTTGAGGAAGGTTTGGGGAGCCTGTAGCTATTGTTATTAGCCATGTAGCCAGCTTGGTCAGAAGGCTCGACCAGATGCTGAAATGTGTGATTAAAATCGTTCAGTTATCCACTAAATCTACCGCTGCTGATTTTCCCTGTCATTGGTGAATGGTGAGAATTTATATTAAGGGGCTACTTTGAGTCTCTGTGTTTTTTTCTCTGTTCTCTTTCTAATGTTAGTAGTTTACAGTTTGTGCTGCAGAGGTCAGGAGGCAATACGATGTTTCATATTGTTGCACTTCCCTCAATCAAAAAAAGAACAGATCATGACAGTGATCGACACAATGACATAATGTGTTTGCTTGAAAAGAGTATATTTTCACTTTTGGTGTGTAAATTCCATCTAAAGTTTGGTCTTAAATTTCATTTAAAGTGCTATTAACTCATTGAGTGCCAATGACGTCGATCGGCGTCAAAGTAAATAGTAACGTTCAGTGCCAATAACGTCGATCGGCGTCAAATGCGTTTTTTGACGGTGGGACGTGGATCAAAGCCTCAGGCATCTCCTGTACAAATATTGTAGCTATTGAAGGTGTATAACCTATTTTACGGACTCATTAGGTGGCGACAGTGCTCTCCAGATTAGAGAAAGGTCAGGAAAACAGCAGGGGAAAAAAACGCCTGTTTTTGCTGAAAACAACCTATCTTCTCCGGCTCATAACTAAAGAACGGAAAATGGTATCAATAAACTTTTTTATGCTGATGGTACAATAGAGTCTCCTGGTTCTTTGTGCGTGTTCGGTGTTTACATAGTAATATCACACAATATTCTGTGGGCCTCGAGAAATCACTGAAAACGCTCTGAAACTCTGGCACTGGGAGCGTCCGTTCTCCAAAAGTGGCTGGCACTCAATGAGTTTTAAAAAGGTCTGAAAAAGTCTT
The DNA here is from genome assembly GCF_964638095.1 of Poromitra crassiceps. Classification (NCBI taxonomy): domain Eukaryota; kingdom Metazoa; phylum Chordata; class Actinopteri; order Beryciformes; family Melamphaidae; genus Poromitra; species Poromitra crassiceps. The sequence continues at coordinate 17,255,574 of NC_139634.1, forward strand.
AAATTTAACTTGCTTATACTTGTAGCCAGCCTGTTAGCTGCAATGCGAATGCAATCTTTAGAGAAATATTTTCCCGTCCTGTTCACAGGATTGATAGTAGAATTGTCTTGTTAAAGACAATTATTAATATAAAATGCTAATTTGATGCCCCCTTTGGGCCAAATTTATATTTGAAAATGAATTGTTTTGTTGGCACAAAGGCCCGTGCCCAGCCAGAAAACTAGAGACTATATGAAGCTCCACCTCACGTTAGTCGGCTGTGCAATGGAGTGGGGCGAGGAGGAACGAATTCCACCCAAACCTAGTCCGCAATTTTTTTTTTTAATAATAATAATCGATCCAAATTCCACATGATCGATTCAATTCCTTAACGATCAATTATTGATTTTCGATAATTGATGAACATCCCTAATCTGTAGTGTCTGTGTCCCCTCTGTCCTTATGCATGTCTCCATCTGTAGTGTCTGTGTCTGTGTCCCCTCTGTCCTTATGCATGTCTCCATCTGTAGTGTCTGTGTCCCCTCTGTCCTTA